>NW_010170915.1:2799-51198 GCF_000695765.1 Mesitornis unicolor | reverse complement strand
TCTGTGATTCTGTGATTCTGTGTGATAATAATTTCTACTGGGGAGCTAGGGAAGGAGGAAGGCCGCTGGCTGTTTTTACACATGCCCTCATATTACCCTGCCAAAGTTAAGGTCCTGAAAGTTGGGCTTCACACTTTTGTCTGAAAAAGCATATTTACGTCTTTAAGAGTGTCTGGCATACTTGCGTTTTTCATCTTCCTTTCAAAGGATAATGCAGCTTCTAAAAATTCCCTCCAAGAGTCACAACAATTTTACTTTGTTCCTGACATAATAAACAGCTTCATCTATCAGTCTCCAAGCACTTTGCAAAGAAGCCAGCATCACCACTTACAGAAAGGAAACCGAAGCAGCACAGTTTTCCCAGCCACAGAAGACACACACACAGTGCCCAGAGCCTCCCGAGTCCCGCTCCAGCACCCCAGGCATTGCAATGCCCTCAAGTCCTACACAGGCACGGGATGACACTGACCCTCTGATAACCTCTTGCCTGAAAGAGCTTTGAAACCTGTCATCCTTCCTGGTGGCCATGCAACCCATGCTTGTTTCAAAGCCCCTCTCTTTACAGACACAAGGAACCGGCACTGTGCTCACAAGAGCTCGATTTCTTTCTATCTCTTGAGGCATAAGAAAATACTATATATACTATATACACTACATGTATGCTGTATTTACTCTATAGATAGTACTATAAGTACTAAACCAGAGAAAGTCCATAGTAGCACGGGTGCAGATCTGTATTTTCTTAGCAGACTCTGCCTTCCTCACAGAGCATATTGCTGAAAGGACTGCATGTTGGTTTCATCCATCTGCACAGTCCGAATTGCTGAGACAATCTCTCAGTAGCTCATGAGCTCTCTTTTCCCCTACTCATCTCTGTAATATTTTCTAATTTCCCACAAGGACAGAAATTGTTGTATCAAACTTGAGATTGGGCAGATGGATCGTTATAATGGCCTTCAGCAAATCAAGAAAATGACATGTAAAAGTTGCTTTGACCATTCAGAACTTCCCTTGGGTTAAAGAAGGTACAAAGCAGCTCTGGATGCTGATGTTCCATTCAACCACGTCCCCCTCCTTTGGGGCAATAGCAGCTCCCTGATGAGCATCCTGGCCCACAGCAGCTTGTGTTAGCCCCAGAGCCCCTTAGGAGCCAGCTTGGAAAGAAAGCACAGAAAAAAATCTGACAGAGTGCATCAATCCAGTCTGGTGCTTTCTGCATACAGGCTTCACATTTCAGAAAGTGTTGTTTCTATTACTTAAGAGTCTCTAATGGTGCCAGGTTGTACCTGGGCATGCAGTTTAAGAAGGCAGTGCTCTGCTCATGTAGATCTTGTTGTTCACATAGAGCAACTAACAACAGAGATGTGAAAAACAGAAAAAATGGGGAGGAGAGCACAAAAAAATGGCCTGAGGGAAGGCCCAGGAGAGGCAGAGAGGACAGACACGTAACTGCAGCAGGCGGCAACACAGAAAGAAGCCGGGTGAGGTACACATCACCCCAAAACACCGCTCAAGTCCAGCAGCCGTATCAGCTGCTTCAGCTCCACAGATAGGCTGGGAAGAAATCATCCCTGAGTTTGAGAGGGCTGAAAGAGGGCTTGAAGTTATCTTTGTTCTTTAAAAAAATTTAAAAATTAGCTCGGTTCCAGTCTCCATCTACTGGAGGATTTTTATATTGCATTCATTCCTCTAGACCAGCATCTTCAGCTCTGCGAGAGAAATACACAATTCAGATGCAAACTGTTCATGTTTGTTTGGGTTTTGTCCTCAAATGCGACTGCTAACGCAACTGCAGATTTCTGTAACTACCGTTACATTTAGCAGATAAATGGAATAGCCAGGCAGCCCCATCCTGAAAGCAACACAGTAATGAGAACTGTCCCCGAGCGGCTTCTAATACAGCCATTTGTCAGTAACCATACGTCTTGTTGGAGAAGCAGCTCAGCACCAGGACCACTGAAGCTGGGTTCCTCCTCAGGCTTTTTAGGTCTGAATCTGAAAAGAGTAGCAAATTATCTTACTTACCCTTTCAAAAATGAATTTCAAAAGCTTACAAAACAAACTTGTGTTGCTTAAATGTCACGGGAAACTGGGATTACTTTGGGATAGCAGAACCTGAAGTACATAGAAATATCAAAAACGCTCAGTTTGAGATTTTACAGTGAAACCCAAGCAGACACACACCCACATAGTTCAGGCTGCCCTCTCTGCTGGGGAAGCGGGGCCTTTGGCACCTCAGCGCAGCGACGCCAGCCAAAGATGAGGTGGTCACCATACCTCAAAGAAATCCTCCATCTCCGGAGGGCTGACAAAGGTACCGATACAGCTCCACGCAGCTGTCAGCCCTGCACATCTCAGAGGGTTTTACACAAAACAATGACAGGTTTCACGCTGGAAAACACATACACCCCAATTACACCTTCCAGCTTTTTAATTTAATTCTAAAACTAATAATATAATTTCCAGATATGGATAAATGGTCACTCGGTCCTGCTCTGGCTGAGAAGGGCTTTGAATCGCAAAATTCTTCACTAGACCATAAAACCACAGCAGAGATTTGCTCCTGCACAAAGCACTGATTTCAGAGGACCCATATCTGGGTATTAAAGCAGCAGAGCCTTTTGGCAGGTGATCAGTTGGAAACTAAACGGAAAGCCTAATAACATATGGACTTCCCATTCATTAAAGACCAAAGCACCTTGTCCTTCCACACGCAAGGTACCATGCCTGCTTCACTGTTCACCTCAAAAACAAGAACCAGAGCTGCAAACCACCACCATTTGTCTCCTTGTCATCTCGCTTGACAAGCTGCTGCTAGTCAATTAACAACTGACTTCTCTGTAGAGGGAAGCAGCATTTAACAGACTCAAAAATGTAACAAAGGTATCAGATTATCCCCCTAAACCACATCAGTTGCACAACCCACTGCTCCTGGTTACTACTTTCCCCTTTCTGGATCTCTGATGGACTTGAGCACACAACCCAAGCCTGGTGTGCCCTGGGCAGCCACTGCAGTCTGGTTCAACTACAACTGTCCCGACACGCACGAGTGTGAACAACTCTCCAGGACGTGGCTTAGTCTCATGAGGAAAGAGCTGGGACAGAATGACTTTTACAGTGAGACAAAAAGCCAGCAGCTCAGGAATGCGACATTCTTCCGAGGGGCAACGAAGGACAGGCATATTTTTCAGTTTGCAGGAGAAATATCAGAGCACACATGAGCTTTTACTGCTCAGAAGTTCCAGCAGGTCTTGCCTGAAAGTTGCAGTAGGAAGGAGAAAGGCATTAGAACTTTGTTTCTCTTTCAAAGGCCAGCACTAAGCTCAAGAGATCTCCCTGCTCCTCAGGGAAACACCAGGACTGGTGCCTAGATGAGAGGGACTACATTTTTCTTATGCTAACAGTAATGCTCATTTAGATGTATTATTTAACTAAGCATACCGCTTAAACATTACTTTCTGACTGCAAAACGTACGTGTTACTAATGCTATAAAAATACTACTTGTTCAGCCTCCTGTATTTGTACTGTACTTTAATTAACATGTATTTAATGTTTTAGATTGCAAGCACCCTTCCTGCTTTTCACACAAATTTCTTCAGAACCACTATTTATAAAGCACTGGTTTATTCCCCAGCTGCTGACCATCCGGATTTTACAGAGTTCACAGAACAAAATACTCCAGAATAGCACTGACACATGGCCCTGTGTAATTACAGACCAACAGCTTTGTTATGCTTCTTGTCGTTCAGCCCTTCCTGCTTGTAAAAAAAAGAACTTAAACGCTGTACGAGGGTCTTGGTAAAAGCAGCTCTTAAAAGCCCTTCAAACACACACATATGCCTACCAGTACTGACATCTTGTGGTTGGCAATAAAAAAGTCTCCCTCCCGTGTGTTCCACACAGCAGAATTTATTGCAGACCCACTCTAGGGCAGTGACCTGGCTGCAGCACCCCTCTGCCCACCCAGAAGAGCCACAAGGGGAGCCTTGTGGACGCCCCACCCTTTGCTTGGGCTTGGCTGCAGGGGTGAGCAACTCTGGTTTAACTTTCCATGGCCATAGGCAGCAGTTTTCCTTAGCCACTTCCCCTGCCTTACATCTTCATTTCACTCCACGTGGCTCTCTCTTACCACCATTTTTACCCAAACTTTCACCCTTTGCTTAGAGGTGGATTCCCTATGCAAGTCCACTGCTTAATGAGTAAGTAATCAGAACAAACAGCCCACCATTCACTCCTAGCAGATCCTTCTGTAAAATGTTTCTCTTACCTATACAGCTTTTTCAGTAAGGGCAAACTTGCATTTATGTTCTAACGGTGACTGCATGCGTGGTACCTGACAGCTCTCAGAGCACTGCTCTACAACGTACTTTTTTAAAGCATACAAGCTATTCATATCACCAGAGTAAGTTCAGTTTTTACATTTGTCATGAGAAACGTGAGATGCAGAGGAGTATTTGTACCACAATATTGCTCTTCACCAAACCAGTTCCAGTGAAATTAGAGCTGTCTCCAGTACGTGTTAACTCAGGCCTAGGATTAAGAGGTTTTATCATTGCCTCTACTTGCATTTCTGGTGCCTGTACCTCGCTATGGTAACTTCTCCCTCTCTATGATACTTTTGTGTCGGAAGCATTTTTTTTAGAATATAGTTTTTATGAAATGCTATTGTCACTACAAATTAATGAGTATCAAATACTGTGTATCTTAGCACATTTCGCAGGATCTGGTTTTAAAACACAGCTGAACGGACTCGTATTTGCTGACCAGCAACAAGACTACATTTAGCTCTGCATACGATCTGCTGGCTGGTTCAGAAACATTAACTACAGATGTTAATGCAATTTTGTGTAGGACATCGTCTGCCCTTTATAGTTAATACACAAGAATTGCTCAAACACTCCAACAGAACTGCAGTCTTCCAAGTCTAGCAGCACACCTACAGAAAGCAAGGATAGCACATATTCACAGCGCTGGTTTACTCCACTGCCTCTTCCCCATCTGCTGCTTCTCATTTAAAGCTCTCTACCTTCCCAGCTAAAGGCTGTGGGACAGTCCTACCCAGCTTCACTCCTGCACCCCATCCGTTACAAGCATTTCCACGATCAGAGCTCTATAAAAATATTTGAATATTGGGAACATTATTGGGAACATTGGTACAAGTTTTCTGCACACTACACAGAGATGAAGATCTTGAACACACTTGTACACATTTAAAACCCAGAACCTAATTCAAGCGTAGAACCAGGCAGATGTGGCATACAGCAGAGAAGCTGTTTTCACAAAGTGGTGAACACCACATTTGCCATTTGGGATGCTCTGAGCAAGAGCCCATCTTAACAATTTTAAGCCTTTGGGTTTTGGCAAAGCACGGCTGTGCTGCAGTGGGTCAGATGAGCACCACGGGAACCACCACCATGTCCCCACGTTTCCAGCCTCAGTGTTTCTTTCATTGTGGTTTTGGTATATGAAGGTAATCACCTTTCAAAATCTACGGCTAAGTCAAGTGAACAAATGCATTCCCTGCTCAGCAGAGTCCTGAGCTCTGCCAGGCAACAAACTTCTGAACAGTAAGTGCAGGTGACTTTTGGCAGCGCTTGGCTCACGGTGATCAACTTCAAGAATCTCCTGTCTGGAATAAGCTCACTAAAGCTTTGTAACAAGATCGTATGGCAAGGCCAATCAACGTGGCTACAGCTATGCCATGGGTGAAGTGTTGTCACAAACTGATGTCAGCGGAGCGTTAGCTAACATTTCTATTTGAATCCAGACTCAAGTTTTATCAATGACAAACCACAAGGCCACACATAAAGTCAGTTTTCCTTGGAGTTTGTGGGTGTTAACTCCTTCCAAATATAATTTTCCCCACTAACCCTTTCACAGCAGCTCATCTTAGGACATGCTCCTACACTTGGATACAAGTGGGATACAACTTGGGCTCATCTGGGGCAATTATCTGATCACCTCTGGCCTGACAGTCAACACAATGAGCACTTCTACAGGGCCCACAGTACCAGTCAGTGTAAGGAGCAGGGGCAGAGGAGCCTGCCTTGTTCTGCAAGCAGAGGGAGGGCACTGCAGGCACGCACCACACAGCATGTCCTGCGTGCTGCAAGACACCGCAAACTTGCATTATTAGAAAAATGAAAGGAAAACAACTGACAGAAAGATCATCCCCCTCATACGCCTACACAGCTCGGAAGTCTTACCACACTAATTTGTTTAGCCTGCAGCAGAAAGGCTGACTGGTTGCAGACACAGTTCAGGCAGGTGCCCAAGAGTCTGCAAACAGGCCAAGCAAATAGTCCCACCTTCTATCTTTCTCTTCTCTGCACAACCAAGGTAAGTTTACAGTTATCATTCACAACAGTAGCTCTACTTCCCCTCAACAGGCCGTATCACAAAAAATGAGCTCATTTTAGAGATATAATAGCTCTGGAAATTCTCCTCTTCACCTGTTTATGTTAGTTAGCAGGTAAGTACTGATGCAGAAGAGCTGCTAGGTCAGAGAATGCTAAAGCATTGACCAGAGCAGGCATAAGGAACTGGTGTACTTACATGGCAGTAATTCTCCCCCGGTTCTGGACCACCCATAAAACTTCACCAACTGCACAAAAAGGCTTTTGCCCATGAGCAGGTCAATCCTCCTCACTCTGTGGAGCAGCAGGCTCAGTGTGCAGTAGTGCAAGGTTCCAGACAAAGTTATTTGTGCTTTGAAACAAAGATCCAGACCTGCCTCTGTGCTTCAGGAGGAGCAGGACATGGTTTGTGGATACATTTTAAGCCCCTCAAATTCCTGAACTGTGAATTTAAATTATTTATGGATGTGGCCTTGAACTGAAGAAACTACAAACATAAGCAACAAATCTTTAAGAATTCCTTCTGCCAGGTAAAGTTGTAAGAAATCCTCTCTCAGGTTGTCAGCTAAACTGCTATCCCAGCAGGGTGGCAATGTTGTGAATTCACAAATAATCCAAGTTGTACAGATTGGGGCTACTACTTTAGAGAGTACTGACAAGGTCTCTACTGCCATTTTTCACCATTGCTTTTCAGGTACAATGCAAATAATCGAAATACTTGAAGCTGTTTTGAACTCACAACCATCTATTTCACCATTACTAGCCCAGAAGAATTTATTTTTTAAACTATTTACTTCAAGTCTGAAAGTAGGATCAGAACACCTACATTTAACAGCTCCTCATATATGAACCAGTCACAAAAAAGAGAGACCATAACATTACATGAGCATTTCCCTGCACATTCTTCTCCAGCAGAAGCCTTAAGAACACATGCACAGGAGTATATTGTCTTAGTTAACACACTAAGCAACAAAGCAGACTTCCATAGCAGTGGCTGGTGGTCCCACTTCTGTTAAGGTTTTAATTTTTCGTAAAGTTTAACATGTTTACAATGTGGCTTAACACATGGGAGTAGGTTGCTTAGCATCAACCACCTCAAAGCTATTCTGCTTTCTATAGAAGGAAAAGCAAGGGTGTGGTGCTCTCCACCTTCTCTATGAATTACAGTTACATATTAAAAGACCTACCTATACAACAGTGCACTATTTTAAAACCAATTTACGAGTGAAAGTTTAAAAAAAGGAAAAAAAGCCTGATGAAACTTTAAGATACTTGCACCTCTCAACACACAAGCTGCCATTTGTTGCCTTAACTCATTCCAATGCCACACAGCTAGTGACTTAACTCCAGAGAGCTTTACATCTTGAAGAAAACACATGGTGTTTGCTACAGGCTTTGATTTCTTACATTTGACTTGAAAAATGTCAACCATCTCCCAGATGTACTTCCACTGTAACTTCTTGTTCGAATCTTCCACGCACTATTTGTAAGTAGCCTTTCATCAGCTATATTTAAAGGGGGGGGGGCAAGCTACCCACTCTCTCAAAATATTACAGCACCTAAATTACATCATTAACCCAAATTACATAAAATATTTAAGTTCCTCTGCTATGCATGGCATTAGTGCTACTTCTAGGCTTCATGCTTTGCTACAATACTTGTTGAAGCAGTTTTCTCAGCACAGCACCTGACAGCGAGCATGCCCTGGAAACACAAGAACTGTTGGTGGGACCACTGACTGCATACTTCAGGTCAAAACACACAACAGCTTTGCATCATCTATCATGATCTAAACTGAAATTTCCTTTACTTCCAAGCCTGAAGGAAGCTCTTTTGCAGATGTGCATATCTATGTCCTACTGAGGTCCCATTAGCCCCTACTTCCCCCCACTCCAAAAAATTCAGGTTTTGGAAGAGAATCAGAAAGAGGCAAAGCGCTTACCCCCAGCAATGGTTAGATCATCTTTAATTCTAGCACCTGAAATTATACAAGGGTTTGCTTAATAATCAAGTTTCAAAGAACCGTTGGACACATTCAGTAAGGTGACAACTGTGCAATACCACTCTCAGTATTTCAATATCAGGGAACATACTCTTGAATTGTTTAAACACAATCCACAGAACTCAAAATTGAACAACCATCCACAGTTTCGCTAAACAAATCAGTTAAAATCTTACTGTTTAATAATCCACAATGGTCAGTCTTTAGTAAGGGATACTGAAATTCATTGAAACACAACACAAGATTTTATTCTATGGGTGTGCTGGGCAGGCACATAATTGGCCGTTCTTGGGTACAACCAGAGGAGTAGGGAGAAGTTTACCACAGTTTGGCAAATCCCACATTTTGTCAGTTAAAAGTGAACTGTGAGAATTAAATACTCATCTTTACATATACACAAGTTATGCTGTGAAAGCATATTTGCTTACAAACATATAAAAATACTTGTTAACTAGTTTGATAAGAAAATAATGTATAAAAGTATATAGCAAAAACATTTAATCATCTCTGACAATGGAAAGATCAAATTCATTTTTATATCACATGAAACAAAAACAGCTACAAGTTTTGTTTTCCTTAATCCCTTACCCAGAAATACAAAGGAAGACACAATTTGTTTCCAAACAAATGATGTGAAATTTCTCAATTTGAAATGCCGCAATCCAGAATGAGCTCAGGTATTTGGCCATATCGTAATAGTAGTAGTAATCATCCCGTAGCTGTTCTGGACTCAAAATAAATACAGTAGACTGTTTTGACCACTGAAATAAAACCGCAGCATGAAAGAAAGGTGGCAATGTTTGCTGACAATGAAATTCAGTGTAGGTTTAAGGCTAGCTGAATACTCAAGTCTAATTTAACTGAGGGCAAAAAAAGCCAATCCACCCCTCTTTTAAAAAGTATTCTCTATGCTTCAATATAGGTCTTTGTAATAGCTAATGAAACGTCAGAAGTAAAAATAAATTAATTCACAAGAGACAACTTATGCATGACTTCAACACCTTGTCCTACATGCTTTTGTTTCATCTCCTTTGCGAATAAAACTCCACAAGGTGTAAGCTCTTAAGGGAGAGAAGGAAGGAACTGTGGTATTAAAGAAGCAGCCTTAGTGTTTTGTTTTGAAGTCTGCCTCAGGATGATCGAGTCTTCTTGAAGAACTATTCTGCCAGCTTCTTGGACTAAGGCTATTCTGGTGACCACTTTTAGGACATGCACATGTAAGGCTAGACCAATACCCAAAGTAATGTAAAATGATGGAAAGAAAGAAAGAAAGAATCTGGCAGTTGATAGCTTGGTTCTTGGGATTCTCAGAAAATAACACAATGGCAGCCTTTCTTGTCTTTCTCTTTCCGTGCTGGCTCTGGTGAAGGAGGGCACTCTTGTTCTTGAAATTTCCTGGAGACACAAAGTCCAAAATAAATTCAAGGAATCATTTTCAGATAAATTTAAAAAATACTGTATTTAAAGGTAGTATTTTTATACTTTTATAAAGGAGGGACTCACTTTTGATGCTCAAATTACTGATTAAAGGAGTGAGGGTTTTTTTGCACCATTATTCACAGAAGGCCAATCTCAGATGTAGTTTATCAGGATTATGGGGTAATCAATATAATTTGGGAGATCAAGATGAATAAACTGTCTTTCAAATACATATTACATTCATGCAAACATGCTTCCTAATACACAGGAATATTTTATTATGGATAGCACTGGTCAAAGCTCACAGGTAAGAGCAGGCAGAATTTTCTTAGCAGTTTCCTACTACATTTCAATACATTTGCTGTAGCTATCCATTAACGTAGGGACATTAACTATCTGATCTGAAGTTAGCATACCTTATAACTCTGACGAGTTCATGAAAAGCTTGGTCTACATTCAATCTGATTTTTGCTGAGGCTTCCATGTATGTTACTTTAAGTTGCCGTGCTAGCTGCTGACCTTCCTCTTGTGTCACCTGTAACAGACATCAGTCATTAAGTCCAAGGCTGCCGTAGGCACAGTCGCATCAGTAGACACTGCAAATACATGTTAAGGATTTATTTCTCCCAAGTAATAATGCTTGTTTGGCCACAGAATAACTTCCACACTGTCCACATAATACAACTGGGAAAGAAATCCACGTAACACAGCTTTTCAAATACAAGGGATTTTTTTTAAAGTTTCTGCATTAGACAAAGACTGATCCTCTGAAGAATTTCCCCTGTGCAGCTGCCTTGTCTTCATTTCATTTCTGCATAACAAGACCAATGTTTCCCTCAGACAGACAGACAAGAGTCCCTCACTTCTCCTGAAAACAGGAGCTTTAGTCAAAGTCTGCTGGACTGCTAACAGAGCTGTGAATACTATTGCTACATTCACCTTTTCCCTGTCCCAGCTCTCTCTAGAGAAAAAAAGTAAGATTACTAAACTGTTTCTCTTCTGAATCTATATTAATTTTTTAAAAAAATCTATTTACGACACAGCAAAATATTAATACAGCCAGTTTCAAACATAGCTTAAATCACAAGATATCTAAAAATCCATGAAGCCTTCAGGCCACCCACAGATACAAAAGAAACCTGGTCCACCTCTTGACTCCTTGGGACAAGAGAGGAAAGGGAGACGAGGAGAAAATAATGAGTGCCATAAACTTTAGGTATAAAATTTAAAGTGATGAAGCAAAGGGCAGAAAGCTAGTAGACCATCAGAGGAAGGAAGAGTCAGTCACGGGGCAAAACCAAAGTAGATCGGTGCTTTTGTTTGGATGAAGCAGAAAGCAGCAATGTTAGACAACAGAAGGCCACCCTGAGCAGTGCAAGGCATGCAAGGCTTCCACAGGAAGGTCATTCTCAAGGCCAGGGAGGAAAGGGCAGCTTTCAGTGATAAAAGGAAGTACAGCAGATCTTGCAAGACAACGGCGAGTCCAAGAAATGTCAATATATAATTGAAATGTCAAAAAATATGATCAGAAGTGTCAAAAATGTAATTAACTGATCAAACATTACATGGCTTTCACAGGAAAACTTTAAACCAGCACAGAGGACTGATAAAGAACAACAACAAGAGAGTTTCTTTTTAACTTAGTTTTGAAAGGTACTCGGATATTGACTTAGATTAAGAAGCTACACAGAAATGGAAATAGATGGAAAGAGAAAATCATCATTGGGACCGTTCACCACAGTGCAGGATACAGAAACACCTTTTATCTTGCAAAATACCTTTCCTATAAGCAACACACTTGGCCTGAGAGTCTTGATGCACAGCATCTCAACATTTGATTCCCCTGCCTGCAGCAACCACACTGGTTTTATAGTCACACGTTGACTGCTGAATTGAGGGCTGTTCCCACTAAATCCTCATGGAGCTCTACCATGAGCTGCCAGCACCTTACACCATGAGCTGGAGTAACTTGGGATGGACCCACCAATCTCAAACTCTCACAGAAATTCTACATTTATTCCAGTGTGACTGGCATATTTAACAGAGGACACAAAGCATACTTCAGTCCTCCACCGGTGCCTGCAAACTGAATGATACTCAAGACCTTCGCCTCACTGGCTGGAACAAACTCACTTCTACCTTTCACACCCAGATGTTGAAATATCCTTACTACATAAATATCCTTACATTTTGAGAAATACTTGTAGCTGCTTTCTGGCACATCAATGACATTGCAGAATCTGCCAAAGTTTGTATCAGGGCTTCCAGAACATTTTATACATCTTTGCCTCACTCACCAAAGTAAGTTGAGAATGGTCATGGCAGTTTTTTGCAAAACCCTTTTACTTGCTCTGCAGAGATGAAGCAAAGTAAGTGAAAGGCTAAAGTCTAATAACAATAAATAACTGGGAAGCAATGCATAGTCCTGAGGAGAAACTGAACCCAGTCTTTAAACAGACATGGTTACTACTTTCTGCATTGTTGTATCTAGAGCTCATGAAAGGTACAAAGCAAAGTAACACTGTAATAAAGTTCAGCTACAGTTCCCCAGCTTTCACCATTTAAAATGCTATAGATGCAACATTAAAGGCCTTACTGCATTTGTTAGAAGAGCTTTAATTGTTTAATTCCAAAATAATCTTCTTGTCAATCTTACAAGTATATTTTCCAAGTAGTTTGTAGTCAGTTTTAGTGACCTCAGAGTCAGTTTTAAAAAATACTCAGTTTTGGGTACACTGTAGAAGTATCTGCGGTGCCCAAGCTCTACATTAGAGGTCAGAACATCCCAGCTTCATTTTCATAGCAAAGGGAAACAGAGTTAAGTACCACAGGAATACTTGAAAACAAAAGTGAATTTCCACTGTTATTCCCCCTTCTCAAGTGTGACAATCCTGTGTCACAACAGAGTTTGTGACGGAGTTTTCAGCAAGAGCTTATTAAATGTCACCAGTAAAATAAAAACTAAATCCTCTTTCTTCAAGGAATGCTGTGTTTTATTTTGAGAGAAGTAAAGAGAACCACAGATTTTACGGCAGTAACTGTGTGTGTACATGTGCGTGTGTTGGTTCTGCAGTAAAAATCTGTTAGTTTTGGTAAGCTTGATTCCCGTTCGTATTCAGCCTCATGTTGCTTATCCTTTATTTCAGGATATTTTATTGCTTGTTTCTGGATAGCATTCATCCACGCTTTTCAGACATTTACTAGAAGCTTCTCAGATTAAACACCATTACAGAATATGTCAGTGAGCAAGTCTAACCTGGAAAAGCTTATTTCCCAGCACCTTAAGTAACAATCTTTGTACTGAAACAGTTGAGTATCTGCGTGAGGATCCTGTGAACATCTCACACAGCCCTCTGTCTTCACTACAGTATCTGAGAAATGTTAGATATCCATTCATTTCTGAGCTTTCTATTCCTTCCTCCACATAAAGCACCTCAACAAGGTTGTCCAACCTAACACTGCATCTGTATTTTTGCCTGGATTCTTATACAGACTAAAAGCCACACTGCACTCGTGTCAGCAGGTAACAGTTAAATGCTTCCTCAAATCTGAGAGGAATCAGTTTGCATTGAAAGGAATCATTGTCCATTCCTGCAGAGAGCTCCATCACCCCTGTCATCCTGACTTTCTCTCACTAGTGCTGCTAGCTTATGCTTACAGGGGGCTACCATAATGCTTTCCAGTAGGGGTAATTCACTGTTCACTAATTCTGTTTTGTCCACATTCTCATATAAAAGGTCACTTTGGTACACACAGACTGCAGTTATAAAGCACTAACACATATTCGAACAGACTGACTTCCTGTATTCAAATACTGCCTCGGATGCCTGATTGCTAGTTATCCGTAAAGCTCAAAATCAGACAAGCCATGAGAAGACCTAAAGAAATGATCCATTTGTGAGAACATCACTACATACGGCCATACAATCTACCACCTCTAGAAGTTCATCATAGTTAAGAATAAGGCTAAAATGAGTTCAGGTAGACCACCATCCAGGTCTCTGCACCCAACCCATTCACCCTCTGGATTAAGACATTTCATCTGTCTATGCATAAACTGAAGCCACATGGACCTCTCTTTAAAAACTTGCTTCAAGGGTATCTAGCAACACCGATGATCTTAGCACTACGTCACTGTATTAGTTCGGTCATCATGCAAAAGCAAAAACTAGTATTTAATAAAATCCAGGCACTTACACGTTGCAACTTGGGTTTTCCTTGAAACCCTGCCATCCCAGGAATAGTCAAGGCTTGAGCCAGTTTAAGCTAGCAGTTAGCTACAAAAAACTCACACATACTCTGCACAAGTTACTCCTCCATCAACAGTGGTTATTACCAAAACATCTGGTGCTCTACTAAATCGGCTTACTGTAGAAAAATCCAGTGTTGAGCAGTACGGGATGAAGCCATTTAGAAGAAAGACTGCTACACAGCATTTACCTTAATGAAAGAGCCATGAGAGATGGTGCTTCCATTTTGGTTTCACAGTCACCAACCTATGACTGACTGGGGAATCTGGAAACACCGGTAACTTTTTATCATACAAGGCCATTCTAAAGATTAATGCTTGCTCACCCTCTAATAACCGACTTTTCTTTGTCAACCTGATATGTTGATATCAAGGACACAGCCTTCCTTACCACAAAGGCAACAAAGTTACAAGAAGTCTGCCTAACTCTATCTATATAGTTATTGCCATAGCAAACTGCTGCTCCAAACTCTCTCTTTCACATCTTTTCTTCCACAAACACCTGAGAGCTGACCTGTAGTATATTACAGCTGCCACTATTTCAGACTGCACCTTTGGTTCGTCCCTAACAGTTCATCAGGATCATACTAACATCTGTGCACTTCTGCTGTACAACAGTTTTACCTCCAGATTTATGGTATCACACTGACAGTACTTCCTGCTTGTGTTCAACTACAAAACAGAGTTACTTGCATAGAGGTGTGGTCAGACCCTTGAGACACTCAAAACTTTCATACACATTTAACTCTGTTGGGGCCTGGGAAGATCTGTGTCTTAATTCTATTGAGTATCATTTGCTGATCAAAAACACACACTAAATCACTTTCTTTAACTTAGTTTTAAGCTCTCAGAGGTAGCATGTGTTCTCTGTTTCACTGGATTGCCTCTTGTCTTGCAGGAAAAGAAGGAAGGTCCCTAGCACAAACCGTTTTGCTCTAAAAACTCATACCCAACTTCCTGAACAAGACAATTTCTTGTAGAACTGCCAGATAGGAAAGCAGACCACCATGTGACACCCTAGGCTGGCTGACCAGGTTCACAGAGTGACTCCAGTCAGATCTGACGCACCAGCAGACTGCAAATGCAAACACGCAGAGGACTAGCACTTCACGTTTTAGTCTGCAGGTTACAGCCTGGGGACACCCCACACTTCCCGCTCACCCCAGCACTCCTAACCGAGGTGAGGGAGCACTCCTGCCTTTGCCCCAGACCTCCCATCACAGCTGTCCGTGCAGCAAACCCGTAGCCAGAGCAGGATGACCTTAACTTGTGAAGGTTTTCCATACTTGGTGAGATACGGTGGCAGGACCAGTTTTCAGCCAGATCAGCAAGCTGGTCCAACTCACTGCCTGGATGCCTGCATGGAGTTCACGAGATGGAGCAGAAACAACCGCACCGATGGAGCAGAGACTCTGGCTGTGTTTAACATCCAGCTGATAACATCTAACTGCTTGCTGCTGCCAAAAGGCGAGGTCTCACTTTCTTCTCCCCACCCCAACTCTTCCCTGCTCTGCTCCAGGCCCGCAGTCCCATCCCTTACCATGCTTCAAGCAGAGACACTAAATCTTTCTGTAAGCTGATTTAACTTGCACAGGTCCCAGAAAACCATTCCAGCTCATCTGTTTTTCTCTGTCTAGAGAGATGATTCAGCTCATAAAGTGCTTCAAGCGAGAACTAGGGCCAGAAAAGGAAAGAACAGGGACGTGAAGTCAAGAGGGAGGGGAGCCTCTCCTGTCTGGGGACTATGTCAGCTCAGCATCCCTAAACCATTCCTTCGGACTGACTTAAGGCCAACTGAAATGCACGATAAGACAGGGAAGGGCAGGAAGAGTTAAGAAAACATGACTAGCTGTTTCAGCAAACCTAGAAGTGGTATTGCAGCTACATTAACAAAGGCTGTCTAAGTCCCAACTTACGATATAAGTCACAAATCTACCAATTTGCACATAAATTGTGAGTGAAAGCACCAAAAGTTATGCTTGTAAGCATGTAATCAACTAGGGCAATTAATGTAGTCATAAAAAGCAGAAGAAGCTTCTGAGCAGATATGCTTTTATTTGTGCTCAGATAGAAGCAGTAAAACTGCAAAGTTAAGGAATTTGAATACTGCTGCTTTGAGCTTGACTGTGTACCAGACCATCGCCATCTGAAAAAGCAGCTAGGGATCAGGGAGGGATAAGGAGCGAAGGGGTGACAGGCAGTGAAGGGGTGACAGGCAGCTCTTACTTTAAGGGAGAAACAGATGCAGTGCAATAACAATAGGAGATTGGAGGAGAGAGAACAAAGTTCATAACTGTTTCTAGAAATGGATCCACGGGATTATCAACGACATTTGCAGGCATCCTGTGAGAACTGGGGCTGACAGCAATGATGATATTTCCCTCCCAAAGCATCTGGATGTTTGTCCTTCAGCAACTACAGTTTGCAGAACAGTTTGGTTTCATCTACAGGTTTTCTATGCCAATATTTGTGCATGAGAAAATGCATTATGTTCCAGGACTTGCAAGGTTAAATTCAGGAATTCTGATGGGGACAGGATGGTAAATAAAGAGTGAAAGAGTTTCACTTCTTTCTCGGGGACAGGCTTGTAGTTCTGTGCATGTGTGAGTACACGAAGTTACCTCTGATGACTTTGTGAGCTAATTCTGTGAAAACTTCTTTTAAGACACTATCTTTCAGCACAGGTTTAGATTTTGTCATGACCTTTCTACTCAGATTCTCGAGTAAAGAGGCTGTGACAATGATGAAAGTGTACTCAACAGGAACATTTTTGTACTGGAGGTTTTCTGTAGTATTCAAGAAATTCATTGAACAACAACATACTAACCCACTAAACTCTTTCATGTTATTTGTTTCGAGCCTAATTTCTTCTTGTTCCAGCCACTGTTTTCTGACAGACAAAAAAATTTTTAGTAAAGACCAAAACCTGCTGAAGCACTTGTAGACAGAAACAAGTTATGTCCTAATACACAAAACAGTTTCACTTGTTTAAAGCTGTGTTTTTCTTGTAAAACTCCTAAAATAACTACAGCAGGTTTAGTAATATTTAGTTTACTATCAGACAAAAATCAATGATGTGTTTGTTACCAACCTTTAAGAGTCCTCTTTCTGTCTCAAAAGAAAATACTAAACTTCTGAAATAAGTTGCTGAAGAAGAATACAAGTTTGACACCTTTCTGCTGATGTAGTAAGGTTATTCACATTTCAGCTCAAATGCAAATCAGGAGTAAACAGAGAAAACCAATGTAAATCATTCCGAAGTAAATCTTCTAAGCTCTGTTACAACCAGAGGTGAGGTTGAAATCCACTAGTTTCAAAAATTCAAGGTACGTAAATGACAGTAACTGTGTTGCTGTACTTCCAGCTTGCAGTGCTTTAAGTCAGTTATGCAGAAGATGAGTGGCCAAACAGAAAAGAGCACATGGTCACTCATTTATACGTAACAGCAAAGAATGGTAAAAGCAACAGCACCGAAGTCTCAGGATCATTGGTGTCAGTGCTGGAACACACTCTGCTTGGCACAGCACACCATGGTGAGTAACAAAACGGAGGAATTAGACACATTCATGCCTGAGTAATCAAGTCATGACAGAAAGCTCTCAACTCTGTATGGTAACAGATTTGGTCTCAACATAACCCCCCTGAGTCAGATGTGCTGTATGGAGAAAGCCATCATGCTTCTAAGATTCTTCAGCTACAGAAGCTGAGTGTAGTTGTGTTTCTTGCACTGGACTTAGTATGATAGGATTTTTTTTTTTCCATTTGTTTCTTTTTCCTATTTTTGGGAGGAAAACTGTAAGCTTTCTAAATGAAAGTGAGCAGTAACTAACAGCAAGTTAATTACCTGTCTTTGGTGGTCCAGATCTGCTTTATTACCAACTAGAATCATAGGAAACTCATCGCGATCTTTCACTCTAAGAATTTGTCGCTGAAACTTATAGATTTCTTCAAAACTGTAAAAGAATAAAGTAGAGCATAAGCGTATGCATTAATAGATCCTCAGGTTCTGCAGAAGTTCAGAAATGGTGAGTCAACTATTTGGACTTGCCCTGCCGTGCCACACAAGCAGACAGCTGCAAGCACTCCACCAGAGTCCACTGTCACAGCGTGACCAGTTCCAGAATCATTCAATACTCAAACTAAAACAATCCTGAAGCCAGCAGTGTGCTCTGTGCTGCACTAAGATACAAGTTAAGCAAAAAGCTTGCTGTGTCTTGATCTAGAGGGACTGTGATAGCAATGCATTACAGAGAATCCATCAACCACAGTCCTTTCCACGAATACTGACTTTGGACTTCAACTCTGGCTAGAATATTCTAGCTACAGTCTAGAGACCCTGGTGAGCAATACTGCAGCTGGCAATCTCCACAGCTAATTCTAGGAGTTTTGGAGGAAGCTACCAAAGCTAGAAAATTTCATTTCTTGAAGAACAGCAAAATGGCAGAAATTATGAGAAAGCTTTCCAGTTCCCAATTCAATTATACCAGGTACTTATGCTGTTCAAGCAGTAAGGAATATTCCAGCAGTGCTTAAGGGAAGGTGAGCAAAGCAGAAAGCTTCTCTGAGGACAGTGTGTTAAACAAGCTAATTCTGGCCTAAACAAGGGTTTTTGGAGGGAAAAAAAGAAAATCACTGTTTTCAAGTAAACACTGCTAAAGCTACATTACTACATAAGGAGCCTCAGCACAGATGCTTGCAGACAATCACACTGGAGCACAGACTTCCCAAGCACTATATTTAACTCCAGGCATGTAGTCTAAAGCCATGTACACTTCGATTTGCAAACTAAGATTTAAAAGCGAGATGATAATCAGTAAGAAAGTTGCATTTAAAAAAATTACGTAGTCAGACATGACAATGCCAATCCATCTCATCCAGATGAGGCAATCATGAGAAGAAAGGTGAGTTAGAAGGAAGCTGTGCCACTGAGCGTACTTGGACCTCCATTTAGCTATGCTGTTTTATTACTCTGCTTAAAAGTTTGCGAAACTGAAGGAACAGAATTGAAAGTCACCAAGTCATCTAGATTCCTTCTTGCTTCAGCATCACTTTCCATCGCACAAGCAGGACAAACACCACTAGCACATACTTCATTGACAGGCAAGGTAAGTCTCAAATCAAATGTGTTATCAGAACACAAATGAAAACTCCACTTTTCAGAGGTCTTTGAAGAGAGAGAAGAGTGATATGCAGGTTTAATGTGTCAAGACCTGCTTAATATCCAGTCAGACCCTCAGCCAGAAGAGCAAACAAAAACTTAAGGTTTTCAGACAAACCAAGGAGTTTGCATGACAACTTCAAAAAATCAACAGTTCTCTGTAGCAAAAATATTTGTTAACAGAAGTGCTCAGTATGTCTTAAATCCACAGACCCAGATTGACAGAAGTGTAAGAGTCTCTTCCAGACAGTAAAATGAATTTATACATTCAGCAGCATTCTTAAGTGTAAGACAGATATCCAATGGAAACACACTCATGCTCCATATTTATCTTAATCCTCACGGTACATAGAGCTCTTAACAAAATCAGAAGTAAATTAGAAACTAGATTGAATCTGTAAGAGGGGGTCATCGACAAGGCGTTTTTTTGTCATTTTATTGCTCTGCTGTTGCAACTCAAAACAAGTGGAAGGACAGACCCCTGAGCACTTCTTTATTACTACGTGTCTGATAAACTCAATGGAGAAAGATCATAGCCAAAACATTGAGTGATTGTTTGTATATACTTGGCGATTTTCTGCTCTTACATTGATCAGGAGCGACCTGACCAAGCTCTGCGACCTTCTAAAAAGATGTGTTTCATCTCAAGACTGCAGCCAGTCAGTTATGCAGGTTCCAGTCAATTCATGGGAACAAGCAGAGAGAGCACTGCCTGCAGAAGAGTGCAGAGACATACCCTGAACTGGATACAGTTCAGAAACCCAGCGCCAGGCACTTGACATTGATGAGCACATGGCAAGGGGGTAAATCTGAGAACTGATCAGACATCATGGTGTGCTGCCCTCAGCTTAAATTCCTATCACTTCCAGGAAACTAGTACTCTGGAGTGCAATGAAGTTCTTGAATGGAGTTGTAATCTTTTGTGTATGCTTTCAAGTCATCTATTGTAAGAGACAGATTCCTTCAAGAAGTGCTTTAAAATGAGTTTTTATCAGTTCTGATAGAACACCACATCACAATCTAAAAGCAAACACATATTTAATGTTTCTGAGATTGCTTCAATGAAGAACGAACAACAATTGAACATAAATGTTTGCTTGTTTTAATAACTTGACATCAGGCTTACCTTCCTCTATCAGTGACTGAGAAAACAAGCAGAAAACCCTCTCCTGTCCTCATGTACTGTTCACGCATGGCTCCAAATTCTTCTTGTCCTGCTGTATCCAGAACTGAACATAAGAAGACATTGATTATTACAGTTCATATACCTACAACCATGGATTTCTTTCCCCCCTCAGTCTTAGTAGGGTATCACGAGAGCCTCTCCTGTGCTGAAATCACTTTTCAGATACAATTGGATATTTTTGCTAAGATTCCCAACAAGTTCCTGGACTAACTGAACAATTCAAGACCTATCAAACAAACTGAACCACAAAGTTCGGTGGACTTTTGCTAATTCGCAAGCAGCTGAAACAGTTAGAAAATGGTGAAAGAGACCTGGGGATGGGGGTTGGGAAGGTTGCTGGTTTGTCCTTAAATCACTGACAAGGGTCAACAAACTTTTAAAGTAAAGCATTTATCTTGCACTTGGGACAGGCAGCACACAACAGCCAAGCATGGTGTTTTTCATTCCACCACGTCACCCATGTAACTGCCAGGAGTTACCTAAATTCTCCTAGTTTTGTAGGCTTAAGGCTTTGGGAATAATTCTTCCAAAAAGTCCAATTTACTTTAAAGAGAGACACATATACACACACAAGGCATAAGCACTTCAAATCCTGGCTATCTCAGTCATAAGACAAAGGCAGATAGCTTTAATCAGCTGCACACTTACACAAAACCCACATGCTGCACAGCTGCTTACCTGCAGTACATTTTATGCATACAGCTGTAAATACAGGCTCCAGCAGCTACAAGGAGCTGGTACTGTGCTTTGGCAAGGCTACTTACTGTCCAAGCGCGCCGCTCTTTCATCTATCACACATTGCTTGGTGTAGGAGTCTTCAATCGTTGGATCATAATCCGTAACAAAATAGGACTGCAGAAAACAAAACAAGTTTGTGCGTCAGACAAGCGCATTCAGGACATTCACTGAGCAAGACACCAAAATATAACTTTGACGGCTTAGGGACGATGAGCAGGTTTTACCCATGTACAACAGCTTGCTTATCCAAAAAGACAGCAGGTAACAGCTTTCCTGTTTCTAGTAAACACTTGTAAATTGTAGAAATTAGTAGCAGAGTCACTAAATTTACTGGATTCCCATGGAATTTCTAGCGTTTTCTAGAGACTTCTGGTAACTCCTAGAATTTCCCAGTGGAAATCCCTAGAAACTTCTAGTTTCAAGCAGCTTTTAAGGTCTCTAGTGACTGCGAAGTTTCTCTGAACTTCTGGTAGGGTTCAGAAGTTTGTTATAATTCCCAGAAGCTTCCAGAGTTTCCTCCCCCACTCCCACAGCCAGTAATCTCTAGGAAGTGCAAGATTTTCCCAGCTGTTTCTAGAATTCTCCAGCAGTTTTGTAACAATTTCTAGCAACAGCTCCACTCAGCACAAGCAGCACTTTGTAAGCTGAATAAAGTTTAGTGGCTCATCCTTGCTCCCAGAATTTCTCTCCTGGTTTTAATGACTAAGCACACACACACTCCAAAAAAGACAACTCCTGAAAGCAGAATAAGCCATGTGTCACCTATTGCCTAAGCACAGGTCTCCAGCAGATACTGCCAGTCTATTACTTATCACCTGAATTACAGAGCAAAGCACATTCTGCTACATCTCTAGAGACTGGGTAACCCGGTACCAAATACTAGGGTAACAATACTAAACAGAAGAAAACAAGTTGAGATTTCAAAGGATGAAATTTTAGCTTGCATGCAGTCAGAGCAAAGTGATCTTCACCCAAAACTAAAGCACTGACATAATAAATCTTAACTCTGATCAAATTCCTCCCCCTCTGTGCTTAATGGAGCAGGCACTGGGGATCTGTACTACCTTGACTGTTCAGAAATCAAGCACATCAGGTATGAATATGCACCCAGATGAATGCCACAGTAACTGAAGGAGTACTACCTGCATATGTTATTCAGCTTTATAAGCATGTAAGGAAATAAGAATGCTTTAAAATTACATATGAGCTCCTGGGAGCCAAAAAAAATATAGGGGGGAGAGTTCTTGCGTTAAGAAGATATCACCAGTAATAAGCTGCATCTCCTTATTCACGTCAAAATTAACAGTTCTCACTGAAGCATCTTTCCCATCACACAAATTCAAAGATACCAACAAGATACCACTCTGGTCCTTTAAACTTCCCAAAGTCAGGTTAGCAGATGTCATGGTAGGGAAAACAAAAAAGAGAAAAAAAAACTAAATAACTGAAATTACAGCACTAGTCTGCTAACCTTCTCCAGACACATCACTGTCAGTGCACAATACAGTTGACTCTCAGTTTTACTGACGTGGTTGTATTTGTTCTTGTCCAGTTTCAGTGTGGACTGCCCATGAGGGCTGGCTACAGTCTTTGTCTTGCCTGACTCCCACCACTGGGGCCTGTCCGCAGCAGGTTCACGAACACGGGCTCCCCAGCAGAACTCACCAACTGAGCTGCAGCTGGCTCACTGGGAGGAACACATCACCAGTTGTAACGCACTGCACCAGCTGTGCATACCATAGATAACCTGTGCTCGTATGCCACAACCTCGCCATCATGCATCACCCCTCCGCCTTCCCTATCTGCAGACAGCAGAGCACCTCACCACGGAACAAGCCTCCAGAAGATGCTGTTCTGACTACGAGTTGTTCCCTTACCTTGCTTCTCTGAAGGTTTAAAGAAGAAAAATCACAGCCTTCAGAACTGTTCTTGTCTCTCCTTTTGCCTGTACCCATGACTCTAAAAGCATCATCCAGGAGTATAAGAACAGATCTTTTGAGAGATTAATTTATTCATAATTTCTAAATCAGGTCTCAAGTCATCTGTGGCCCTTAATCTTTGAAAGATGGAAGAGAAATTCACTTACATGAACATATAAATATGTAAATCAAATAATTTATGGAATCTGACTTTAGAAGGGAAGAAATTTAAGTCCTGTGTTTCATTAAGGAAATAAAGTGTATTTATTTAAAAAAATAGGTGACTAAAATGTAGTGTTGCTATCAGCATATCTAGAAATTCAGGGTTCTGATTTGGAAGACAAACACACACTCTAAAGTTACTCCCTATCCCTCTCCAGATTCATTTACCCTGCAGAAGTCAAAGTTACTGTCTGGCCCTTTACATCTGTAAAGCGGCAAATTAGGCCAAATTTTAAATAAAAGCGAGAATTCAGTATCGATTTCTTTCGCTCTCATGAATCACAATTAGTAGACCATCTAAAGCAGCAAGTTTATATCCAACAAGGGCAATAATTTTTACTGAGAGATCGGAAAAAAAGAAAACCACAATAATCTCGGAGGTATTCTTCATATTTTCCTTATTATCTGTACAAGGGCCAAGAACTACAGCATGTTCGGTAATCTCCAGAGCACTTCCATGATTCCCATCCACCCTTTCTGGTTTCCTTTTTGTTTGTTTGTTGCTTGCTATTTTGATTTTGTTTGGTTTGGCCTTTTTGCTGGTGGTGGTTGTGTTTGTTTGTTCTGTGGTTTTGGTTTGTTTGTTTTTAAAGGAAGCTACAAGCAAAGTGAAAGTCCCAGACAGACACGGAATACGGCTTCTCCCTCAAAAAAGGGAACAAAACTAAACTGCCCTGATCCAGCATCATCCACATCTCAAATTCAGAATGAGCAGATGCCAGAGCTCTCCCGTTTAACAAGCCTCTTACAAGCCATTTCTTTCCTCCCGTGGATCTGCGCTGGTGCTGCCCAATCTGCCATCACAGCCACTGCAGGAGAGGTGTGCACAGCAATAAGAGCTTTGGCCAGTCCCTGGAGGTAAGCCACAACTAATGTGCCTGAAATAGCTGCTGCTTTTGAAGGAGTCTTCCTAAATTGCACTGGGACTATTTGCCACAGGGAGCACATCAAGCACAGCTTGCAGGCCTCATTCAGTCAAGGCTGATCTACAAAAATCAGATGTAGCAGATGCAGTATTTATCACTCTGAGCAGAAACGCACAGACAGTGTTTTAAAGAAATAAGGGGTGGCAGAGCACATCCTGAAACACTCCATGAGGCTGTACCTTTACTTCTGAATGCTGTCCTGCAATGGTGGGAACGTGCATGCATGCCCAGCAAGCCCAAGACCATACGCTGGCATAAGGAGGTTTGCAGAGGCCAAGAAGTCTGTGGCAGAACTGCTTAAAAGACTAACAGCAGTGCAATCCCAGCAGATGCAAACCACTATCAACTGGCTGATTTTAAACTGACTGACTCAGTCCAGACAAATTAGAGGAGCGCAGACACCCCACAACATTTGAAGACCCAGGCCTGCATACTGCCATCTCCTACAGGAGAGCTGTATGTGCAAGGCCTAACACTTGAGAGCAGCTGCCCTGCTAAACTACAAAAATACCAGAAAGCTACTGCAGGTGTCTCAGATACCAGCTGGTACAAAACACAGCAGACCACCCTCTAGGGTGACCCATTACAGACCAGCTCTTCTAGGAGCAGTTGAGTTTCTATGATGAATCGGAGGAGCTAAGTCTCATTTAGCTGGCTCCACTGCAGTGGGCCACTGGCTGCAGGAAATAATTAGAAGAAACTAAATTTCTATGAAAACAGAAACTTGATTACGCTCTTCTGGTACACCACTCCCTTTATTGCTAGTGAAATCACAAGGGTCTTCCCAAACGCCTCCTAGAAGGGAAATGAGAAGCCAAGCCCAGTAGTCTCATCAACCATTCAATTTACCCAAAATATTATGCAACAAGTTTTCTAGGTTTCCTCTTTCTAAGACTGCTGAGGCAATCAAGTACATAGATGGGAGAGCCTGCCAAGGATGCAAGCCCTTTTGCAGAGAAAACAACTCACAAAAAAACCACTGTCCCCACACGCAGTTGGGCAACTCACCACCAAAATCTCTTCCAGTACACACGCTGGTAACCTTAAAATGTATTTCAAGCACAATCTCCTGATCTTCAGAGGAGTCTCTACTTGCGGTGCTTGGGAACAATGCCACTACTATACCAAACAGTGCTCTAGCAGTCTCTCTCCATTTAAGGTAATGGCAATCCCTAAATAATTGTCGCAATCACTCAAGACTTGGCAAGCAGAATGTGTGAAAAACAGGCTCTCAGGTTATCATCTTCTCCCTTGGTTATGCTGCCTTTAATACACATAAGGGAATTCCTCCATTAGCTGGACTCACTCATAAGCTCAGGAGTCCTGCTTCATAAATTAATAAAAACAACTACCTAAGTGAAAACATCGTACATAGAAAGATAGAGAACTCCTGTGAAGTTTCACATCTCTTATGCAGCCTTATTTACTCTTAAGGTCATTAACAGCCCACAAGCTGGAAAGCCACTGGATTACTTTCTTTTGCACCCACATTTACGTTTTAAGGAGAGAGAAGTCAGATGCTGTCAAGAGGGATCTGCTATACGCTGCAGCCCAGGGGCTGACTGCTTCCTTTTATCTTTACACAAAGCTCAAAGGACATGCAAGGAAAGGCAGCCCAGCACAGTGAAAGCAGACAAGTAAGAGTAAGTTAAAGGAGTGGTACA
The DNA here is from genome assembly GCF_000695765.1 of Mesitornis unicolor. Classification (NCBI taxonomy): domain Eukaryota; kingdom Metazoa; phylum Chordata; class Aves; order Mesitornithiformes; family Mesitornithidae; genus Mesitornis; species Mesitornis unicolor. Next base: position 25,358 of record NW_010170915.1, on the reverse strand, counting down.
TGCCAAAATACATATTCAACCTTGGTGTGTCTATAATCCCCATTTGTATTTTCTAAATATACACTCAATGTTTCAAAGAGTCACTAGTTGCTAATTTAAATTTTTTCCACGTTTAAATTTTTGGTTTCAACCCAGTGGAAGCAAGGAAACAGAAGGGTTTCCACCCTCCAGCTGAAGTTACAGATCAGCTCTGGATTTAAATAACATCTGCAATTTCAGCATTGCAAATAGCCCCCAAATCTTTCCCAGCTATAATTTGTAAGTCAGAACTAAAACCAAACATGACGGTGAATGCTAAACACCAAAGCTTCAGCTGTGGACCTGAGCACATTCCAAAATACCTGAAATATCTGATCCCAAGACATCTCCTAGGCTGTAAGTGCCACTCAGAGTATTTCTTTTGGCAGTTTCTCCTTTGACTATCATTAACATTATCTATTTTCTAGCTTCTTCCTCTTCTCCGCACTTCACCCATAACATTAAGCTGCTCCAACCCCACTCAACAGGTGTGAAGTCCAATTCAGGATCTGCAGTGACATCTTCATGCCATGGGCACACAACAAATAACAGTACCAGCCACAGCCATTCCACACACCACATCCACCAGATCAGAAATACGTAATCTAGAAGACGACACAAACCTGAGCAAGTTCTCTTTTTAACACCTCTCCTCATTTCATTAGTATTTCTGACATTTGTTCCAAGTCACAGAGAAAGTCAACGCCAGAACCACAGTTCTGACCAGTTAGTGGGACCATAAATAAACACCTTTATCTTTGAGGAACTTGGCTACATAGTCAAAGCTTTCTCAGGCCATGAGTTAAGTACTAAATGACTAACTGCATAAATCAGTTCGTAACCTTCCCTGCTTTGCCAGCCACGGAAATCTTACAGCCTCTGTCTTCAGCTCTTCTACCTAAGAAAAGTGACACAGTGGCCAGCTCTATACTAACATGACCACAGTGTCACCCTGTGCCCTCCTCCAGGCTGCATGGGAGGTTAGAGGCCATTTCAAGAAGCTTTAATCTACATTTTTGTCCCTGTCTCTAGAGGAGAACAAACAAGTTTTATGTCACCACAGCCATGTTTCTAGAGGATGGGTGACAGTAACCTGCCACCTCACTCAAGCACTGCACTGGCCCCAGTCCAGAAGTAGCCTGCCCTGAACTGGCCATTAAACAGAGCAGCTGCTAGGGCCCCAGCACCTGGAGAGATGAACTGAAGAAGCTCCTGTCACACAACAAAGGAGGCTCCTCAATGAAGTAATTTCTTTAGAAATATTTGAGTTGGCTGGCTAGAAAACAAGGAAAACATGCAAGAAAAAAACCTGAACTGACTTCTGGAAGCAAATTTCAACCCAGACTGCATTCCGGAGTAGAGGAACAGACACAGAAAACAGACACATTTAGTGTTTTGCACCCATGTACTTGGTTCACAGAAAAAAAAAGCTCACCACTGATTAGACGGCCTTTGACAAGCTTATTAAATACTTAACATACCCCCTCCCAAGAGCAGGCGGTTCACCAAGACAGGACGTTTCCAGACAGGTCTAACTGGTTAGTGCTGGGGGAACGAGAGATTGATGCTGTTAGGGCTGATGACAGGGAGCATCACCTCTGCAAAGCACTCAGGCACTGCACAAAATGATACCAGAAAGACTGCAGGAGCTACCCACAGCAACCCAGCATCGTTTTAAACCAGGTGCTTGAGACAGCATTGAGAGCGCTCTGCTAGCACAAGCAGTCACGCTTTGTGGAACGAGGGGAATTACTTCGGTGTTGAACACTGCAGACAGCGGGGAACCGAAGGTCTTAAATGATATTGATAAAGACCAGACTGCAGAGATAACTAATACAACACTGGACCACGCTACAGAAGGCCAGGTGCATCCTTCTCCAATTATCCCATATTCAGAGTTTTAAAAGTTACAGCCTCTTAATTATACAAACAGTAAGAGCACCTGTTCCTTACTTCTGAAAAATATAAATTAGAAGACAGTCAGTGCTTGTAAGCAACCAGTGATGCTTCCCTCGATTTACACTGCTTCCCACTGTTCTAATGCTTACTGCCAGCATTGTTATAGCTATACAGGGAAATAGATGCTATCTGTAACTACAATTACTGCAATTAACCAGTGGTGTGAAACACTTCAGAGTTTCATGAACAGTTAAAAACTGAGACACAAAGAGAGGATTAAACTGAAGAAAATTATAGTAAAATAAAGATGCCAAGAGCCACATACAAGTTGACCCCCTTCTGCAAGTTAATACACAGGTTGAAAAGTTTTTAACTGTTCCTGAAGAACTAGCATTGCATAGACACACATGGATATAATACTGGTATTTATGATTAAGCACACATTTAATCAAATCTCAATGGTTGTTAAAGGAGAAAATCATAACACAGAACACAAAGTTCTTGAATCACCAATGGCAGCCTCAGAGTGAATGCAGATTATCACTCAACACATAATTCAGAGACAGGAGAGAGACAATTCTTAAATTCGGAATAAGATAAGGGGGATACAAAAATAAATATCTAGGTATAGGTCGGTCTTATCCTTAACCTTTCTACGCAGTGCAACTATCGTCAAGAACTTGTGCTTGGTCTGGAACCACTAAACAAAGCACAAATTAGTCCTATTGTATGGCCACAGTCTTCTCGCTCCCACTCTTTTCACTCCCTTCCCTTCCATATACAGGGATCAGTGAACACGCATATCAGAAAAAGAAAACTATTAAGAAATCTGTGTTCAGTGCATGTGCATATTTATTCCATGTAGACAAATATAACACAGCTCTTTTCTTTATGGTCTTTATCGTGGTTACTACCAGAAGGACCTAAAACCAACCTTGCCTCTCTTACAGGTGTTGGGAAACTTGAGTTAGGATTGGAGGAACAAAGGGAGAAAAGGTATAGAGGATAAAGCGTCTCCAATCTCAAGACTTACACATACCTGAATTCTGGCTACATACCTTTGGTTTTCATATTTGCTAAATGAACACCTGAACATCCTACGCATAAACACACTCGTTTCCAGTGATGTTTCTCTAGACAGTGATATGCCAGGAAATTCCAAGTCCACAGTTGAGCAGGACTCACTCACACTGAGGACTTAGGAGCCACACTGGTTCTAAAGCGTCCATTCATTGTGCAGGTCACACATGGACTAAGACTCAGGAAGATGAAAGACTGAAATCAAACTGACTTATGTGCCCCGAAAGGGAACATCCATCAGCTTCACACCTTTCAAGACTCCCAAAAAACTTAGTTTTTTGGCCTTCCCCTAATAGCTAACTATAATAAGGCAGCTTTACCTTCCCTGACCCTGCTTGGGCTGCAGCAGCACAGGAAGGAATCTCCACTCTTATCTCTTGAAGCTTGCACCCAAGAAGCAACTCACAAAACAGCTTGAGCTTGCAAGTAGAACTCTGGCACTTTTTAACTGCTAATTGCAAGATTCTAGGAGGGAAAAGATACTCAAGAATCCACCCAGAGACATCAGATTTGCTTGGCGAAAATAAAGTATCTGTGTAACATAATTCAGGCAGCTTCTCTGTGCATGTTCAAATCACAGAGGTTTAAAGAGCAATTATTACAATTACTTTACTGAAAGAGATTACAAACTTTTTTGCTAACATCCTGACAAGCTTAAACACACTGTGAGGGTAACGCTTGTCACTGATGCAGTAACCGATGTTACTGATGCAGGCTCAACACCTGAATTATGGACAGAACGGGTACTGGTTACATGCATGAACATGAGTACTGATGAGAGCGGGGTTTTTTTAATGTATATTTTTAAATGCACGTGACCACCTTTCTAAACCCTATCTTCCTTAAAAACCAGCAGACTGATGCCGTTTTTTCAAACAGCTTTCACATTTTACAGTCAAACTGAATCTGCACTGTGCGTAGTCTTCTTTCAGTTACTAACTTACCTCTCACATCTCACATCAATGCGGCATTAGCAGCTCACCAGCCTGTGAAAGTGTGCCTCCAATTTATAATTCTCAAGTTTCTCAAAATCAAACCACACCAAACACCAAGCACACTCACACAGAGACCTGTTGTAGGCAATACATGCATTAAACTTTGGCATTTTGACTACTTCCTGGTGATGCAGTTTTCATTACTCGAGATTAGAGAACTTTCACTGTCTGTTAAGACTTCTTTGTAATGCCTTGAATTAATGCCTTTTAATGCCAGTAAGCACCTACAAAGTTCTTTGAAGGCAGCTATGCAACTTCAAGTCAAAACATGTCTGACTATAAAGTGTACTCTATACTGCAAGCATAGATGAGTTGATTTCATTTAATTTCATTTTTGCTTCACAGTAAATATGTACAAAAACTAGTAACACATTAAGTACTTCATCTTCCTGGTTTGGGCCACTTGCAATTCAAGGAGTGTTTGAAATATTCACTGCCTTTCATACATAAAATTTTATCAGGTTCAGACAGTTTTCAAAATAGCAGCTCAACCAAGCTCTTCAGGACAAACTTAGTTTTTACCTGAAGAAATCCATGTCTTTAAAAGAGTGTGTATCTGATTTTAGGATATGTGTATAACCAAATAATGGGAATACAGCTATAAGAGAAAAGAAAGTAACGTTACTCAAAAAATCCCTGGCAGGCAGAGATAAAGGTACCAGAATACCTTTTCTCATACACATGAAATCATCAGAACACCTCAAGACACAGTATGGTGTAATATAAAAGCTTTTGATTTATACATACAAGTACTTAAGGATAAAAGACCCAGAAGATCATCAAGTCCAAGTGTTAACCTAGCACTGCCAAGCCCAACATTAAATCATGTCCTCAGGTGCCACATCTACACGCCTTTTAAATACCTACAGGGACGATGACTCACTTCAGTAACTTAAACCTAACTAAAACAGTCAGCAACAGACTCCAGGCTAGAAGCTATGAAGAGACCCATGTTAAGGCATTGACTGTCTATTAAGAAAGAAGCCACTTTACGACTGAAAAATGTACATTTACATTGAAAAATGCACCAGAAATACTGAAATGCAGATTGGAAAAGTTGCGTCCATGGCAAAAAAACCCAAACCACAACAAAATCACAAAAATGAGGAGAGTGGAAGTATTCAAATCAGAACCTTTAGAAAGACATTGAAGTTGCAAGCAAATTGCTTGTTAATTGGATTTTTCAGATTGTCTAGCCTAGATTATGGCCATTGGGATCCATACAATTCCATTAATGCAGTAAGCAGCTTTTCTAGCCTAAACAAGCCAGTAAAACAAAGCCTGACTTCAGCAACTCCAGTGGGTTTTAGTAATGTTAACTCCTACTTCATATTTTAAGTACCTAAAAATGTTTGAGCCTTAAGACTATACAGCAAGCTAAGGTCACTCTGCAATGCCAGGCAACACTCTTAGTTGTGCAGGTTTATAATAGCTCAGAAGCAGAGGTGGACTTGGACCACAATTCAGCAATCCCAAGAGAAAGCCTGAGGAAAGTAAGTCCTCCACATTCTTCCTCATAACACATTTGTTTAACATGGAGATACAGCCAAGTTAGCCAGTCCATTAAACTCACACTGTAGTCAACTGCAGCCACCTTTAAACATCCATACACTTTAGGAAAGCTTACAGCATATCACTGTAAGATGCCTTTTCCCCAAACATATCTATATCTATATCTATATCTATATCTATATCTATATCTATATCTATATCTATATCTATATCTATATCCACACACACACACACATTTATATAAAAAATGCTTTCAAATATAATTTGCATATATATGTATTATTTCTACAAATACACACACACATATAGCACCCAACAGGGACTGAACCAAAAGAGTGAAAGCTCCCAGAAGTTATCATACCACTTGTTCTGTTAGAAAAGACAAAGAATCATTATCACAGAGGTAACTGAAAGTTAAGATGACTCTTTCAGAGGCAGTAACACATCTCATTTATACTAAGAAATCATTTTAGCAATAGATAGCAATACATTAGTTCCTGACCTATAGGGTTTTTTTTCCCTATTACCATAATTAATCCCATGAAGTTTTTGAACACCAGCTTGGACAACATCCAACTGGAAAACATTCAGCTTCATTAGCAAAGTCTGGAGTGCTTTGTTTTTCAAAGATTTATTGACTCATCATTAGAAGCTGATTATTTCAGCAAAAGCTATAAAATAGCACTTATATTTAATAAAAACTATTGTGTCAGGAGATGAGCACAGTTCTAATAGCTTTGTTTGGCCAAATTATGTATTTATTTATTCAACTCCAACCTTCTGGCCTGAGTCTGGACTGCCCAGACTAATTCTGCAGACTACAGACAGTTACTATAATCTTTAAATTTTGAAAGTGCCGTAACGAGAAGTGCCAAGAGTGCTGAAATGCCAGCTGTGTTTAGCCATCTACTTTCATTAGCAATGCGAGTTATTACTGGCCTTCCCCCCAAATCCTCACCTAAGTACAGAAAGCAGTTATCTTTTTGAGTCATGAAAATTTAAATAATGACTAAAAAGCTGGTTGCCTTCCTATGAAATAATAGCAAAACCAATTAAAATAAAAACATACTGGGCAACTTCCCCTTAGAAAAGAGTACGTGAAGAGTTTGCAGGTGGCAAGCTAGCAACAAAAAGTTAATGCTGAAAAAGCTACAATGGTGATAACGTGCTAAACGCACGCTTTTAACAAGGCAGCTTCTTAATTTCTCCTTGCACCCCAAAAGCCACGATGTGAAAGCCATACCAAACCAGGCTGATAGACTCAACGTGAGCAAGCCCCTCGCTGTGGCCACACCAGCCATGGCAGCTCAGCAGTCAGGAGTACCCGCCGTGCCAACACCAGGTACTCTGCACATCCACATCAGTCATCAGTCCGTATTCCAAGATGAAAATGTACTTTCCGACTCCCAAAACCATTTCTCAGAAGTCTGTGGCTAAGCTGTAAGAACCTCTGATGGGGGAGAATCTCAACTGGTCAACAAGTGGTGTTTTCATGTGACCTGTAATTTCAGATTCAGCAGGTCCTGGCAGGGCCAGCACATGGGCTCCCACAGGGACCAGGAAGGAAAACAAAGCACCTATACACTCATCACCCCCAAGCCCAGGTATAAGCTCTGTAGCCTTAATGTCCCCTCTGCAAAGTCTCTTGTTTTTCCAAGAGTGACATTTTAGCACCACGTTTTTAACCCAGACACGTGAAGGAGAAGAAGTACTCAGAACCCTAGCTTGGCATTTAGAGCCAAACAACAAAAAGCTTCAGAGCATTTTTGCCTTGTCTCTAACTTAAGGTGTCAGGTTAACCCACCTAATTGTGAGAGTGAAAAGAAGGGAAGGCGATCTCTTCCTAGGTAAAGCAGGCTGTGTAAGCCTTCTTACAGTAGGGACAGTGCATTCAGAGCTTCCTGGCACACAAGTAGTCCCTTTGTTTTGTTCAACTGCTTGGTCACAGCGTTCAACAGATCCGATTCTGACAGAGAGAAAGAAAAAAGAGCAGACACGATCGTTGTCAACCAAATTTAGCAGAGCAATGTGGTAAGTTACTCCACCCTTGAAGCAAGACAGCGAAATCCTGTGCCATCTCCACAGAGATGCCTGACAGATTTCAGTGATGGAGACTGACCTGAAATCATGATGGGGCACGATGGCTGTCAAAAAGCACAGGTATTTTCAACAGAGGCTAGTCTCACAGCTGTAGACACCACTGCACCATAAGTAGTGGTTCAAATTAATACCACTATTTTCAAAATCAGCAGGTTTCTGTAAGAACAAAGATTAGAAATCCAATATATGGAGTTCAAGGAACTGCAGCGTGGACTTGTGTAACTAAAACAAAGCTTCAGCTGGAAAAACAACTCAAAAAAGTAATACCAAGTATTTTCCATCACAGAAACCAACAGAGTACAATGCTTTTCTTTCCAGCCTAATCAGTGCTTGCAGAGAAGTTAAATCCTAATGTCCTTGGAGAACATCTTCATATTGTCTCTTACTAGCACCAGCAGCAGATTTCAAGATCAAAGGTTATCACACCTTCACACCTCACAACAGTGTAATTCGGACTGGTTTTCTCATCAAGTGGTGAGTTGCAGCACAGTGCAGGAAGATTGTTTACAATAGGAAATGTAGCACTTCATTTCTGACTTTTCAGAAGCAAAGCCACATGTATTGGAGCTTTTACATTAGAGGCAGTTAGCTTCAGTTCCTAGAAGAAATACAAGGGGTAATAGAGAAAAAATAAAACCAACCCCACAACGCCAAACCAGACTCATGGTTGGGAGGGTTCAGAAGTTACTGTTCCCATGTTTTGTGTCGGTGTCCCACAAGTCAACCCAAACATTCTGTCCTGCAGTAGCTCCAGCCCTTACGTTTTATTTGTCTTTGAGGTCTGTGCCCATTCCTGTGCTACACTTACATCCGTACCTCAAAGTTGCTCAGAATCAGTGAATTCACTTTTAAACCAGAGAATCTGCAGACTAACGCCTGAAGTTCACGTACAACCTCACCCCCAGTCCACACCCACCGATGCTTAGATCGAAAAGTATCAAACTGGGCAGTACCTATTACACCCAAGTTATTTTCACAGTGTGCCTGAATTTGCATCAGCATCAGAACCACACGACCAGCAAGGGGGAGGTGCTTTCCGGGCAGAGGATGCACAGATGCCCCTCCCTTTTGTTCCACCAAGCCAGGCAAACCCCAGCAGCACAGCAAGAAGCTGAATCTTCCACACCAGGAACGTTTACTAGGGAGCTTGACAGAAGCAAGTTCTTGAGTGACAACTTTAAAAGCACAACGTGACCAGTACTGTCGTACCTGACATACGGGGAACTGTGTACAGGCTCAAATTCCAGGAATCAGAAACTATCGAGGGGTTTTACTGTTGCTAATCCTGACATGCGAGCAAGATTTCATAGCACAGAACTGGTTACAAGCACTGTCTTGCTAAAATTAGCTTGGTAGCTGATCTACAGGGAAAAGGAAGAGATCCTAAAGCCTCAGTAAGCACAATTCAAATGCTCTTAAGCAGTGCCAGAATTTTCAGCCTCAGCAACTTCAGATTTTAAAGTCAAAGGAGTGTTAAATGGAAACTTGCTTATGTTCTCAAATTTCATTAAAAATGCTTTTGTTTTCAGTATTCAATCTACATATTTAAGCATCAGTTTGCATCTAAAAAAAAAAAAGCATATTTACCAGCAAAACATTTGCTTATACTAAAACCAACCACAATGTTTCTTCCTCTTTGTCTGCAGGTGCATTAACCACCACCCCAAACCACAGTGCAGGGAAACACATAGGAAACTCAGAGGGAGCTTATTTTTTGCTTGGAATTATCAGAGAGGCCCCACAGAATATAAAAAGATAAGAGATAATCAACATTACTTAACATCTATGGTATTAATGTTAGAACTGAGTCTTTCACATGACCTTTGGGCTAAGAGGACCTAAGTAGTTAGGTGTTAATCCCATCTTTTACACTTCTAGAGAATTTATCTTAAGAGCAAAGGCTGTTTCACCTCAGGGAGAATATAATTACCTCCAAAACAAGTACTGTTATAACTAAGGCAGAAAAAAAATCATCTTCTGTAAGGCACCACCCTCATTCAATGACCAAAGCCCAGCCACACGGTATGCTAAACTGGAGCATCAGCAGACTTGTCCTCATGTTAAGATCTGCTCCATACTACACCATGCCACAAACTCCAGTTTTATGTGCAGATACCTACTTTCACATTACAAAAAGCCACATCTATTACAAACCACATCAAGAAACTGCAAGCAAACGTTCAGCAGAGGTGCTACATAATCAAACATCACATGCAGACAACAAATGTTTTTAGAGTGTGGCCATTTATGGTAGCAGTAAAGAAGGCAAATGGAAGATGGGAGCAGTTTAACACTGAGCAGCATCACTTCCCACAGCGGAGCTGATTTTAAGTAACAGATAAAAACTCCATTACTTGCATTAAAAACTACATCACATGTACATACACAGATGATCCCTTGTTTAGGGAATACAGTTCAAGCCAGAAGCATTTGCTAGAGTCACGTAGACCTCAGGGTCACTGGAAAGCGAGGTCTAGCATTTTCTTCTCTAACATCCTGTTCAGCACTACGTTACAGCAGGTTCCAGAATAGTTCTCCACCCACAACTTGTGCGTGAGGCTTCTCCAAGGGGACGGAGAGCTTAAAGACCAAATTGAGAGCAACCACTGTAGACAGTTTCATTCAAAAGCACACAAACTGCTAAAAGGAAACGGAGCTTTATTTCTTTGAAGAGCTGGATGCTCAGGCAAAACCTGAACTCTCCAGTGAAGAACTGTTCTCATGAAACTACGGGTGTTGCTGTTCAATGTCTGAAGAAGCACAAGCACTTTAAATATTAACCTAGCTCCATGTGCTGTGGTAGCACAACCCAGCACTGAGACAGCCATCGTCCACTCTTGATTCTGACATCTAAAGCTTGTACACACAGCTTTGTTAAAGTAATTGGCTACCAAATTAATACTGCAAATAGGGCTTTGACATCAAAACGTTATTCTTCCAGTAGTGCAGTGAACTCTCTGGAGACTGTTCAATGAATCCACAGAACTTAAGACCACTGAGAGAACACAAACCCCCATCTGATTTAGAAATGCTCATCCTCCTTTTTGCATTCTTCCCTTGCTCCTCACCTAACCCTCACATTAAAAACCTCATGAGAATCATCTGCGCTGCAGGGACACACACCATAAGGATGGTATTTCTAGTATTGTCTTCGCTGGTGTCCCAAAGCTCAGCAGACTCCCACCACCCAAACATCTTGCCTTTCTGTGCATGGTAGCTTGCTCCCTCACGTGCTTCGCTTTAGGGAAACACCCCATCCCAGCTGGAAGAGGGCAGAAACACTGTCAGTCCACCTACAACAAAGCTCGGTTGAGCAAAGTATTTTTCCCCTCATCCTTTCGCAACATTGTGACTTTCCATGCTTATTTAAACACATTTGAGCTCAGTTTTCTGTTGGCATTTCTTATTAACAAGAGCACAGCTAAATCTTCAGAGCCATCCAGGTATGTCCACACAAACCTTCCAGGACAGCTCTTCACCAAACTTCACTTGAACAGATTCAGCTCTTCTCTCCCTCTCCTGCTACTCTCCTGTTTTGAATAAAACAATCGCATATTTTAGCGGGATTTCAAGTTTCAAAGGAAGCTAAGGGATGCACACCACCAAAAATTTAAAGCATTTCATTCTCCTACACCATGCTCACGCTGACCAGTTCATCATCTCATCCTCGAGACCGATAGGCTTTTGGATTTTTAGGCTCGTTAAAGATGTAGACTTAAAAACTAAGGTTCAAATTCAGATACTTCAGTTTAGAAACAGCATATAGCCAAGATTAGTTCTGGGGGTTTCCAGCAAGGTGATTTCCTTTCTGTCCCCTGGGTGCTCTCATTCTTACATAGAATTTGCATAAATTCTCAAATAAACTTGTTTTCTGAATTTACCAGCTGCCAGCCTGCACAGAGCAGACCAGTGACATGATTTACTTTACGGGCATTAGAGGATACACGCCGACTTCTCTATATAATATTCCTTCACAAACATTGAGGAGAAAAGCATCACTATCTGGACGACACAGGCGCACGTTATATGAATACAGGCCACAAAAAGCATCACTAAACATTACCTAAACCATGTACAAGTATAATAAAAGTGAGGGAGGACAAAGGCTAAGGAAAAATGACTGATCATGCCAGCTGTATTTCTCCACTTCAGACAAGTTGGTTCCACTACCTGCCACTGTCTCTCTCTGATTTTATGACTACTAACTTGTAACAAATCTTCAGTGGAGAAAGCTACCTTCTTCAGGACAGCCTCGGTGAACAGCCCCTGCCACAAAAGCAACTCAGCAATTGGTTCATTACTAAGATATTTTGCCTTTCTAAAGTTACTTACAGCGATATTCTTAGAGCAGACAGCAAGCTCAGAAAAGAGGATACTAGCATGAATCCAACAAACAGCACACAGTACTGTGTTTCTGCACAGACGAGTAGCGACTTACAAGTAAGATCCTTTTTCATCATTTTAACATGGCAAATTAAACGTATGCCATCAAATGCCATAATTGGCACTAGAGTACAGTCCTTCAACTGGACAGGTCTTGTAAGGTTTTCCATGGGAGAGGCTGTTACTTCTGAGATGTAACCTTGCTGCTCTTAGTTTCCTTTCAGCCCCTTCCAAAGCCATCCATCCATTCCCCACCTCATTTCTGGAGGGCATAATCCAAGCAGAGGCTGATGCTAGAGTGCAGAAGGCACAGCTTCAGAAAAATCAGCCATCCCATGCAAAGTGCAAGAAGAAAGAAGGCAAATCGGGAGTTGCTGTAGCATGACATAGGGCTATTATAAAATCCCTAAATGAGAATATTAGACACAACAAATTCGAGTCCTCCTCTCTCCAAGCCAGGCCACACTGATGTAAACCTAGCGGCTAACAAATAAGTTACCTGAGCCCAATTTATAACACGTGCAGAACTGAGGAACTCACACCAAACCAGCCAAATTCATTGCACGCCGCAGCCCTCTAGTACGGTAACAAGTTACCAGCACTTGAAAAAGTGGCTTTATCGTACATCTAGTCAGAAGACCGCATAAAACATCGTCTTGAAGGAAGTAACATAATTCATGACCCAAAACCACTCATTTTCTTTAAGAAAATAATCTATACAGCAACTTACAAATTCAAATTGTAATGTCCAGTATAAGAAGAGGGCATGGTCATTTGATTACTTTCTTGAGCAAAAAAAAACAACTTATGCAAGCATTTTGTTTAAAGGTCTAAAGAGGCAGCAGTACAGTGGATGCCATCTTAAAATGTGTGAGCACTGTTCAAAGACCTTCGATTTGTTTACTTTCAAAACAAGGTTTTAGAACGCATGGGGTTTGATCAGAGAGGTTTTTTGGGGGGTTAAAACAAAAAACCACCACCAAACATACAACCTACTGCTATTTCCGCTCCCATAGTCTACCAAGTAGCGATCTTGTGGTAAAAGCATTCAGTGAAGAGAAAACAGAGCGTGGAATGCACAGGCAGCCAGCCCTCTGCACAGAAACCACAGGAAAGCACATTAGTTTCTCATTTTTATAGATTAGAAACAGGTTCTTCAACTTCATCATACTTGGAATAATGGACTATTCAGTGTTACACACATTTACAGCAGTCATAGGTGAAGTCTCTGGACAGGCAGTACATCAGTATGACACCTTATCTTCTCGCTGCTTAACTCATATGTAGCCAAGTGTGAACATAGCTCTGAACGCAGCGTTACCACCACCCAGCTCTGCCAGCTTTTAACACGCAGCAGAGCTGGTGTGATTTACAAGGACAGCGTGGATGTTACCAATTAAAGGCAAGGAGTTTCTCTCTCAAGTTTTCTTCCAGCACTAAAAAGTATTTTAATTTAAATCTTCAGTCTTCTGGACTCATTTCCCATGCATGTGTTAAGAGTAACCTTTCATAACGACCAAAACTCAAAACTCATTAGATGAGCTATATGCATTATGAACCTGAACAGAATCAAGACCACACAAATGCACTGTTGGTTTTGGGGTTTTAAGAAAGCAAGCAGAGTTACAACAAAGCCCTACATGCTTCAGGTTTAGGAAATTATCATCAAAAACAAATCAGGGATATTTGCCTATGAATCACTATGGTAGCCCACTGCTAGGGGAGCAGGTGGCCACTGCTTTGCGACAGCAGGCACTTAAAAGCACTAGCACGGAAGCTGGTGTCTGTGCTTCAACTCAGAGGTGTTCACTCAGCAGTGACAGAGCTCGCATACACTTGGGGTTTTGCCCAGGAGACCCAAGTCCCCTTCACTAACTACACTTCATGTATCTTCTAGATCTGAGAGACCTGAGGTATCGTAATTCATGCAAAGAAGTTACAGAAACATGATAAACACCTAGCTGCAGAGTGTCAGGCAATCACAATAGCATCTCATAACAGCTACTAGCACTGGAGAAAAGCTGAGATAGGTTTAAATTTTTCAGGCTGCTCAGCTGGCATGGAAGTACTCATGTACAAAACAACTAGCTAAAGTACATTCACTGCAGAAAATCTTTAACAGAAGATGTTCAGCTGTTAGAAAACTCAGTGGCTGCAGCTTAAATTATTCATCTTCTGCAATCACCCTGAACAAATTCTTCCAGATTACCACCTTCCCTCGCGCAGCGAGGCAGCCAGCGCCTTTCTCAGATCACGTCAAGAGATGCAGAGCTTTTGTCTATTTTCTTCAGATTCTTTTTAAATTGAAGAAACGCACAGAACACAGAATTTCAAGGTCGAATTTCAGCTTTAAAGCTAGAAAAATCCCAAGCTCTTAAACCTTGGGCAAAATCCCTAACTCAGTGGGATTTTAAGACCTCAGGTCCCAACTCCTCTGAACAGACATCCAGTCAGCACAGATCAGATGATTTTCAAATTCTGCCCAAAGTGAACAATTCTATTATTGGTTTCTTTAGGGGGAGAAGACTTCTGGCGTGCCAGTTGAAATATTCAGTGTCTTCCCACAAAACAAGTCAAAGTAACTATGGAGGAGGGGAAGCCACTGTTCAAAAATGTGTGGAATGTAACCTACTTGGAAGAAGGCAGATAATGCTGGGACGAGGAAGTCTAGTACTTCAGATCTGAGGCTCTTTTCCTGTACAGTCCCACCTACACATACCGGGCAATTTCAAATTTACAAGTACTAATGAACTTTGTCAACCTAGTTTCATAGACAAAAAAAAAAAAATCAAAGCCTTCAGTTACCTGATACACACTACATCCATTCCAATGGGTGCAAAAACTTCTAGACAGCAAACAGGAAGTGTTTTTAACTACTTCAAAAGCTGAGCTTTGAAGAATCTTCTCTAAATTCAAAGAAGTTGAGATGTATGCATCAATATATCTGAGTGTACCTTTCCTGAAGGATAGAAACAAAGCAGAAACTCCACAGGATACAAAACATTTTCTACATGTAGATTTAGGCCACAGATGCAGGAATTCAGTAATTTTTGAGGTTTTAAACATCCCTGTTAAAACACTCAATTTAAAAATGTCTCCACATACAAAGTAATGCTCTCAGAACTAACACCCGAGGTGACCAAAGAGCTAACCCACTGACAGGCAGTGAGCTAACTTTCGGCATCAGTGGTCTCAGAGATGCACAGGTACCGACTGTAGCTGGGCAAGTCAGAAGACCACAATGGCTTGAAGCCTCAGAGCTGCCTTGACACTTCCAGCTGAACCTGAAAGAAAAACCTTTTGCTCCATTAGCTGATCTGATACAGTCTAAAGTCAGAGAGACTTCAGCTGAATACCCTCTTATCAGATAAGAGAACTCACTCATCAGTTTTATACATAGGAGGCATTTTGCAACTCATCTTGCATTTGCTCTACAAGGTAAGAGAAACCACTCTCAAGCCTCGTTCTCCACCTTGAGCAGAGCTGGAACAGGTTAACTTCCCCTCTGATGCACAAGGCTTCGTGCAGTTGCATACACATCACCTTCAGTGGTTAGGCCGCTGAAGAAGCTGCTGTCTGTCCCATTCCCTCCCCCCCTCGCTCTTCCTGCACACAGGTCTCAGCATAATCATGTTGGTCCACATCAGCTACAGAGAATTTTACCTGGGTTTGTGCAATCCTTTTTACAGCATCACCCCCAACAGCTGAAGAGATGTAACAGAGCACGTTACGAACTGCATAACTGCTAGAAGCAGAAGCATCTTAAATTATCTTTACTGCTGAAGACCTGTTTTCACGTAACATTTACTGTTAAAATCATACTCAAGAAGTTACAGTGAGCAGCCTGACACCCTTCTGATGATTTCTTGCTGATTCTAGAGTGCCTCCCAGATGATTAATCCCACCATAATCCTGGCTCAGTTTAACCATTTAGTTATTGCAGCAGTCAAACAAGATGAGCGCTTCAAGGTTTCGTACTTCAGCAGTTGGTAGTATCACCTCATTCATGGTTATAAGTTTGTAACGGGCAAGTGTCAGGAGGAAGGAGCCAGGCTCTGCTCTGGGATGTCCAATGACAGGACAAGGGGCAATGGTCCCAAGCTGGAGCACAGGAGGTTCAACCTGAACATGAGGACAAACTTTGTCAGTGTGAGGGTGCCAGAGCATGGCCCAGGCTGCCCAGAGAGGTTGTGGAGTCTCCTTCTCTGCACACATTCAAAACCCGCCTGGCCGTGTTCCTGTGTGACTGCTCTGGTGATCCTGCTCTGGCAGGGGTTGGACTGGGGGAGCTTTCCAGGTCCCTTCCAACTCCTCATATTCTGTGATTCTGTGACCTGTACAACATAAAATACTGCACCAAAAGCTAGAGAAGTAGTTAAACCATACAAAAGATTGTACAACAATCCCTTAGTTTATGGCAAGGGACTTCTTGACTTGAAAGAGCTAGAAGCACGAGCATCTGAACCAAAGCTAAGCAGTCAACAGCACTGTTGGTTGGTGACAACCTGTTAAGAAACAGCACTGGAAGTAGCACAGCAGGATATTCAGAGTGCTTCGTTCACTTGAAACAACCAAAAAACCCCATACCTCACCACACACACTCCTTACCCCTACAGAGACAGAAATAAGATATATCTCCACAGTTTAAAACTTATTTAAATACTCTTAGATGGTAAAGCAAGACACATTTGGTTTAACTTATAGAGCTGTTTTACCCTGCTTATGTGCTAAGAAGGATTATGGCCTCGCAGGTTTACTTTCAAAGTTGAGGGTCTGGAAATTATTTATAATGGCATAAAACCTACCGACAAAGTGTTCCAAATTCACTGCAGCACTGCAGGAGCGCTGCTGAGCACAGGAGGATACTGTGTCCACCCACGATATTTTACAACCCCAGGCAGAATCCCAAGTTGAGAACTCCCAGCAGGGTAAGAACCTGGTTCACAGGAAGGAGGGATATCAGTTCACGGAAAGTCAAAGTACGGGATAAGATACACGCTGTATCATCTTGATTTGCATCTTGGAAATCTCAGTCAGGACATGTGGTGAAGATTCAGGTAACACTGCCTGTTAACAAGGTGTAATGGCAGCGTCAGTATGTTTCTGGAAGACTTCAAAGACAAACTGCTAGAAAAAAATCCTAGGCAGCAACCGAAATTGCAAGACAAAGTTAAAATACACTCGAAATTGCATTTTTAGTGATGCTGGGTCATGCAAAGCCAGAATCCTTTTAAATACATCACCGTCATTTACGTTACTGGGTTTTGCTAAAGAAGACTTGTTAGGGTGACCTGGTAGAGGAAAACATCTTATGCATTTTAAGAGGATTTGTCTTTAGTAGAGTTGGTAGCACATACACAAGTATATTATCAACAGCTAGTTTTTGCACATGATTATAAAGGACCTGCATAAAAGGAGAAACACAGAAATAGTACTAAAAATACACTAAAACCACACAATTTAGAAACCCCCGACCTCAAGCACTACATATTACTGTAATCCCTCTTACTTTCCTTACATAGGATAAGTCTAATAACAAGAAATTTAGCAGACCACTTTTCTACCCAGAGATACCAGACAGTTCACATGGATGCATCACCAGTACACTACCATTTCATGGTGTACTTACCACATACGAAGCAAAATATTCATATGGTATCTGCTTACATAAGGAATGCTGAAGATGTTCTGCAATGTGAGCTGAGCGAGTTCGTTTTGTCAAAAAAACCTCAAAACGGTAGCTTGAGCAATTTTAAAATTTCTCCTTTTCCTAGGAAATGTAACCAGTGACTCAACATGCTGCATCACTACAGTTACAGAATACTAGAACAGGACTGGAAAAACAACTTGCTTGTGTGGAAGCTCAAGTTTGTTTTCTGGCTTAAAAGACTTGAGGAGGGTGACACATGATAGTTATGAATATATGTGTTCTAACTGCTGAGAAACAACGCTTCTCGTGTCTTCTGCAAAAAGACATTTGTAGAATACTTTGGTTAACAGTGTCACACTGAATTTTTGCTTGAACTGTACCATTTTCATGTGTCAGTGCTAACATCTAGTTAATTATTAATGCACGCTGGTCCTAGCAGCTCGTACTTTATGCTGTCTTTAATATATGCCCTTCTGTGCACATTCCTACCATCTGAACTTGCTCTTCTCTAGATTGACCAGAAACTATAGTTTCTTTTCTGGACACAGCTGAGAAGCTGGTGCAGGTCTGGTTAAACGAGCACGACTGCCAGATGAAGTTGTTTGCAGAGCCACACAGTGAACCAGACAGGGTAACTGATCTCGGGTGAAAACATTCCCTGGTTATTTTTAACTCTGAGCCCTTGTGGAGTTTCAGTGAACTAGATGGAGTAAATAGCTATAGCGGTAAATTGCTGTGGCAGTGTGGGGACCTTTTGAGCATTTTTCCTTACTGGTAGTACTAGTTTACCAGAATCAACCCTCAATTACAGCAAAGCCCTATTTCTTCAGGCCTAAAGAGTAAAAACATTTCCCTTGCCTTGTGTGTCCCCACTGGCTGTCTCTTCTAAAAAGCAAACAAATTATCAACTTGCCCTCTCTTTCAAGACCCTTCAGTTTCTCCAGCTGCACCAACACCCTGCTCCGACCTGCAAGAGCTTCAGCACGGCCCTCATCGCTGTGCTCCATACAAGCCTCTTCCATAGGTACCTTCTCCTTGCCAGCCCTTTGAGAGCTTTTGTGCGAGAACATTTGTGTGTTACAGAAGTTCACCACAGAACCTAACCATCCAACAGCAACTCCATCCTAAGTACAGCTTACCAGGTAACCAGAGAAGCGCGCAACAGCACTGCTCAGAAGCCCCCACCCAGCTCAGGTCTGAGGCTCTGCACACACCTAAGGACAGCTCAAGTGCGAGTTCTCCGGCCTTTCCCTTGCCAGCAGCAGGTAAGAATCCTGACCTCCCTTGTGCAGCCACTGTGCACAATGCTCGAATGGTCGCAAGATCAAACGCTTCAAATGTGAATGTGTGACCTTCTTTAACTTAACCATGGACAGTCCATGCACTGCATTCCAGCCAGCCCTCTTAGAAGCAACCTAGTAAAAGCAAGCAATCTATTAAAAAAGCATTTTTAACCTCATAGAAATTCCATCCAGCAGCAGTGCTGTGTATCAGGCAGTTTACACATTGGGATGTAACTAGCTTACGTATACACGTGGTGTGTCATCAGAGGAGAATAAGTAGGAAAAGGCAAGGCAAAGGGACCAGGTAAACACCGGCTTTGTCTATGATCTACTTCAAGTAATTAAGTTATAAAGAGAGAAAAGAAATATTCTTCAGTGTAACCTCTTCTGAGAGCATGTCTTACAGGCTATCCCAGACCCACGCTGCAACCACACTTGAGCTGTGAGACAGCAAAGAACAGAAGGTAAAAAAAGAGCCAAGAAAAAAATTGTTCACATTCACAGGGCATCTCTCTTTTCGTAAAGAAAGATACAGTTCAAGACAAATTAAAGAGCCTCACTCACTGCTCAGATTGAAATAATTCACCTGGGATCCAACTGAATTCTCTAAATCTGTAGTAATAGGCTACCACGACTATCTGTCAACATTTCAAAACAAATCTCCAACAACTTTTTAAGGCAAACCACTTGACAGGTAAACACTGCCTACCAGTATGACTTACAATTAAGCTTTTCAATCTGGATACCATTCACTCTACCCCTTTCAGTAAAAGTCTGTCTTGGTTGATCAAAGTTACATCCAGAAACCTTTGGACGTGTTATATGCAAAGATTTTCAGTGCTGGTAATGCTTTTGGTAAACACAGACAGGTTGCATAAAGGTACACAAACGCGAGCCATTCAGGTTCTTCAAAATTCTCTGAATATAAGGACTCTACTTATAAGAGTCACCCTTCAGAACCACTACTGAATACTGGAATTCAGAGCTCCAGCCAAAACCAGAAGCAGGAGCCTCTCCCTCTAGCACAGGAAGGAGGAAGAGGGCGATGGGCCAGGAGCTGCCTATTCATCCCCAGGAGCGCAAAGGGCATGCCAAGCAATTATCTGGGAAGCTGTGCTAGTACTTCTGGTACAAGTGGCAGTAGAAGACAACCTGATAACCAAAGGGTATGTCAATATTCACTTGCTACATAAGCAACTGCTGTTAGGGGTTAATGCATGGAAAGGTGCTTTCTAACTGCAGTGTGGTTAAAGTTATCCCAGAGGAATTTCACTTTGGCAAATACTGTAGATTCCTCAAAACCAGAATGATCAGTATCTCAAAATTTAAGCACTACTCCAAGTTTATCCCAATTTTTGAACCCCGAGCAGTTCTACCTTATATACACACTAATACAGAGGGTCCTTGCTGGCTGAGTTACAATGCATTATACCCCTGCTGGCTATATCAGAACACTGGCATGCAAACCAATGCTCGCTTCTTGGCTGCAAATTAAGCCTGAAGTCATCTACTACGTTTACCAGGCTGCAGATCTACAGCTAACCGGAGCAAAACATATCTTTTGTTTGGTAGCAGTGCTCTAGAAAGCAAGGAGCAGAGCAGTTCAAGTTTCACAAGAAGAGCAACAGGCAGCCCTTATTATTCCAGGTGACTGCATCACAAGTGCTTTGTTTTGAATAGGATTTTTATTTCCCACCTTTAACCTCAACAGCTGTCAACAATCAGTTGCTCACTCTCCTAAACGGTATTTTGTCACTTTGTGCTACATTGTGCTACTCACCATAGAAAGGCCCCATGCTTTATCAAAATGTAAGCATACCAGTCCCAGCGCAGCCTTGCGTGAATCTGCAGGCTGGAATTCATGGCATTTTATTCCTTGGGTTTTCTTACGTGCTTACTTGGAGAACATTTTTTCATGGTCAGCAACAGTTAGTCAGAATACCTAGAAACTGCAGAGGGATTTGCACATCCCCCAAGTTCAGCATACAGAAGTGGTACACTAAGGCACTGGGGTCTGTCAAGCATGCCAGCGCGAACACCAGCTGCATTTTCAGTTGTTGCTTTTCAATTTGTTTTACTGCTCTACTTTAGAGCTTTACCATAAAATTCCGAACAAGCTATTTTCTCGTCCAACAATTATATCAGAGATAACCCACCTTTAGCTTTATTGGTAGTTAATGAGAACTAACAGCCTTGTGAAAATAGCATCTAGGAAAAGGAAAAGAAAAAGGGAAAACAAGAGTCTGAACAGCTGCTCGCCACCCATCTGCAAGTCACATACGCTTGCTTTCAGACAAGTGTCTGATATTAACGTGAAAGAGTCAACAAATCTACATCCAACTTGCTTTACTCACTAGTTAGAACAGTGAGCTCAGCTCCAGTCAGAAGTTGATACTGACATTGTACGAGCAGCAGGAAAAATATTTCATTATACAAATCTGGCAGTAAGAATTGAGCTTGTAAATACAGCATGAAATCGGTAAACAAACAAAAAACCCAAACACTGAACCTCTATATACATATTATATTGCATTGTTATGGCGGTTTCAAACATGTTCATGCGTTACCATAGTTAACATTAAGCAGACAAACCAACTTCAACTCGGCCACGCTGACATCCAGCCAATACCATCCCAAGGTTCTAGTGAAGTTTATTAACTCATACTTTTCTCATGTCACTGAAGTCTACTCAGTTTGCAAAAATATACACGTCACTGTCACAATACAAAAGCTGTAGTTTTATGGAGAGGAAAAACAGTATGACAAATAATTTTAACAATTCTGATCAAAATCATCCACTATTTAGTGGAGTAGGTTTAAAAGAATAAAACATTAGTGGCTGTATACTGCTAAAACCAGCTATACATGGTTCAGTTTAACAAAAAAAAAAAAAGCATTAAGTAAATGGCAACTGCAGGATAAAAAAATGCAAAGGGTGATTAGGTACTGGCTAGGCTGTACTCCCCTTGAGCAAGGAAACTTGAATATTACAAAGGGCTGAGTTAGAAGGGAATGTGGGGTATTTTGTGACAGACCTGTGCATGACAGCTGGAGAAGAGCTATTGTGGCAACAGCTGTGTGCTCTGCACAGCTCATACTCCCAAATACCTCAGCCTGCAAAGAGATCAATTAACTGGCTGCAGTGCACTCTAAGAGTTTTCTGCCTCCTGGGACGTGAGGATGATGGATTATCTGTGTATGTTTTAAATAAGAGAAGGAATGCTTGGTTCTATCACTTACAGTTTCACAAAATACTGTGGTGTAATGTTGAACTACTATTCACTGCTGCTTTTCTAAACTTTATGGATGTAACAGATCCCATCAACTCTCCTCTACAATTAAAACATCTTCACTTCCTGGCTTAACAGTGCCTAGACTCAACAGTAGTAAGTTCATATATCATACCCCGATTGAAAGGAAATGATTTGATATTTCCAGGATGAAATCCTGGCCCACCAACAGCAATATCAAGCTCTGTTTATCTCCAGAGAGGAAAAATTTTGAGGAACAGTCCAGTCATCCAACCACTGAAAGCTTTGATCTACTAATTTGTAGTCTAAAGTGTCTCTAAGTTGTTAGATGAACTTCTGAAAAGTGAACCCAAGATCACAAGCAATTATATACAAGACCAGCTATACC
>NW_010170915.1:0-2768 GCF_000695765.1 Mesitornis unicolor | reverse complement strand
TGCTGCACTGTACTAATGAGCACAGCAAGGCCGAACGGAGTACGTGAAAGAGCCTTCATTGTATGGCACGGGTTTGCTTGCTCACTCTCCTTACAAAAACATTGTTGTTTCAGCTCAGATTGAAGCACAACAATCTTCAGGAACTGATACTCTTGCACACAGGACAGCGTGCACAGGAGCGCTTTATGTGCCAATCACTACCACAATAAGAGTCCAACCCCAACCATTACTGCTCCTGTAGGAATGAATGCTCTGCTTCCCTACCAACATCTAAGCAAGGCTGGAAAAGATGCACTGTGCACAAATCCCAGAAAGCCAGCAAAAGAAAGATGATGAACAGGTTCTTCTTAAATCCTCAGTTCCTCATGTTTTCATTTATTTCATCTGAAGTGAAGGAGGAGTTTACCCATTTCAAATACGAATCCAGCTTCATCTTTCAAATACACAGCGTAAATCACAACACATGCCTTCCCATGACATCCTATCACTACAACAGTCCTGTTTACTGGAAAATAATCAGCAGCACTGAAGTGAAAGCAAAAACAGCCGTACTCGAGTACTGACTCACCGAAAGTCAAATAGAGGATTATAGGAATGCAAGAACAAGTGCAGAAATAATCGCTATTAACAGTAAAAAAGAAGCTTTCCTTTTTAAGCTTCAAAATTGAGTTGGTGACAGCCATGTTTTAAACACAAGCAATAAAGAATCAAAAGATAATTTAAATCCTTCACTGTCATCAAGATCTGTCACGTGGCCAGAGCTAATACTGATCCATGGTTTACTGAAGGCAACTAAAAGTTCGTCACTTAATCCGAAGAAATTCTCCAAATGAAGCACATCACTTGCTTGTAATCAATTTTAAGACAATTTATAGCAGTTTCTACGCAGTCTTAAATGACGAAACAATGTACTTGGCAACACACTTGCCATACAGAAGCTACACAAGGGGTTGCATAGTGTTGCACACACGTGGTAACATCATAGACTTTAAAAGCTCAGGAAGCTACTGTGGTATATAAACAATACACCAAGCCTCAGCTCTTACTGTCTGTAACTACATAGCAAACATGGAAACAATATAAAACTTCTCTATGGTACCCCAGGTTCTGCTCAGGTCTTAATTTCTCAGCTATTTCTTTTTTTTTTTTTCAGGTTACATTTTCTGCTAAACATCACTTTGTGGTAGCAAGATTTTCTCAAGATAAAGCAGCTGAGAGGGCAAAAAGATGTAGATAACTTAATATAAACTGACAACAAGTTGTTTTGAAAAGTTCACCCTTAACACATCAGCCTAACACTACAGCGCTGTTCCCTCAACATGCTTTCAAAGTGAACGAGTTCTTTTTCTGCTATTAATTTGAAGAGATCCTTGTATGTGACAAAGCACATGCAGGTTCCTCTTTTGCACATATTCACTGGAAGACAAGTCTCAGTTGCACCACTTGAGCCAAAGCTTTTACTTCTGTAGGGGTGTAGCTCAAGCTTTTAGTTTAAAGAATCAACTTCTACCAGCACTCAAATATTGAGGTTACCCAGTACTCAGCAAAATTTACTGGCATTAAAATAAACGGACATACTAAGGCATGATGTGTAAACTTCACTTTTTTTCCTCCAGAAAATTGCAGAAATTACAGCATCTTTTGTGAAGTTAAAATTGTCCAAAAGCTTTTAACATTGCCAGGGACTGAAGAGACCCATTCGGCAAAATTTTCCAAGACAGCAGCATCTCAGAACTGAAGACAGGTCCAGCTGCACACATCAGTGTCACAACCACTTGAGATGTTCACAGGAAGACACAGGCAACGCCATCTAAAGCAGCAGTACCATGCATGAGTGAACAGCACACTAAACCACAGTAATTAACCATCTCCATATACAAGCAACGAGAAATTCAATCCACACACCAAGGACTGCAGTTACTCTAGCCCAAACACCTTCACATGTTGGTATCCTACAAGGGTCTGACCAGCTAGCTACACGGCCAACAAACAAGACACCTGGACAACACAGACAGCTGTTCCATCTCAAATGCACTGTTCAAAAATAATTTCCAAAGAACTAATTCTCCTAACACGTCAGTTATTTTAGCATCCTGCACAATGCTACATTGTCCAACCATTCAGTATCCAGTACACTGAAAGGTCTGTTTTCTACGTAGCTACTTAGTCTACACTGCAGAGCTTAAATTCTCAGCAGAGTATTACCTGATGAACACACAGATGCATGGCATTAGTGAAAAAAATATTAAGTAAAAAAACAGTCTATTTGCTGTCAGATTATCTAACAAGGTATTTTTTTACAATATCATTGTCCCAAGTGTTAAAAGGCAAATTTGCCTTGCTGTCAAATGGCCTGTCTTAAGTGGAGGTAGAATATTATGGCCACTCTCAGTGGAATTAAAGGAAACAAACAAAAAGTCATTCTCTCCAGATCTGCTCATCTGCCATCGGCAACACCAGCACGCAGAAGGCAAGTAGTTGTCTCCTCCTTCCACCATAACCAGAGGTAGACTAATAACACTCCCATGACAGCAGTAGAAACGCTGTCTACAGGGCAAAGATGAAAATAAATAAAGGGGTATGGCTGAATTAGCGGCAGAACAGGAAAAAGGACTCTTCCTCATGAGACTGAGGCGCACACTTCACATCTCTTATTCTCTCATGGGTTTTTTTACTGGAAATTAATAGGGAAAAAAAAAGTTCGATTATCTAGAAGTTGATGCACCACCAGGATGAGCTCAGCGGAGCGGCGGGTGATGGCTGGGGTC
>NW_010170914.1:0-1387 GCF_000695765.1 Mesitornis unicolor | reverse complement strand
AGGGGTGATGGCTTGAAACTGGAATTTGGGAAACTGAGAGTGGAAATTGGGCAGAAATTGTTGAGTGTGAGGGTGGGGAGGCCCTGGCCCAGGTTGCCCAGAGAAGCTGTGGGTGCCCCCTCCCTGGCAGTGGCCAAGGGCAGGTTGGCCGGGGCTTGGAGCAGCCTGGGCTGGTGGAGGTGTCCCTGCCCATGGGGGTTGGACTGGGGGGGCTGTGAGGTCCCTTCAACCCAAACCAGGCTGGGATTATCTGGTGCAAATTTTATTGGATTTACGCCTTGAATAGGCTGTGGATTGAACTCTTAATTTCAGACCAATTTTTGAAGAGTGGAAGTCCACGGAGCAAAAGTCTTCATGTTGGACACTACAAGCCAAAGGTTGCAACATCTGTGAATTCAAATAGGTAGGAGACTACAAGTGAGTAAGTGTTTTGATATTTGGAGTTTCTGTTTGGATTGTCTCCTTCCAGCAACTGAAGGATGGGAATGACTTTGTTTGCAGTTGGTGATTGGTCTTGTAGACTTGTGTGTGTCTCCAGTCTTAGGACTTAGAGCCAATAACACCTCACCATGGGGTGACTTGAAAAGAGGAGTCGTTCGAGCGAGACTGGAATGGCAAAGGGGATATTTTCGGCTCCCTTTGTGGCATCGAGGTGTGAAATGTGAGAAAACGAACCGAAAAGCAGTGAGAGTTGAACTGCTGTGTGGCAGCAAGCAAAGGGAAACGCGTCAAAACACGTAAGGACGAGCCGGTAATGAGGGCAAACGCAGTTCTGGGGAGGAATCCTTCATAAGAAATGAAAGTTGTGACAAAACTGGTGAAGAGAAACACTTGAAGAGGATGGAGAAGACCTTAAGACAAAAATTGGGAGCAAAGTGGAGGACCCCAGGGCGTTGCTGCTGCGTCAAAGTCCTGAGGGATCGGATATATCCAATATGGGGAGAGAAGAAAGAGGAGAGCTGGGGCAGCGGTAAAACACAGAGCTGTGAGATAAGTTCCACGTTCAAGAGGCTGTCTCTGTATCAATAAATGATTGTGGTAACAAGATCCGCCTTTCTACAACCCTGCGCCCCTGAGGAAATGCAGCGTCCTCACCGCAAGCTCCGTATCTCGTGTGTGGTTTCAGGTTCTGCACCTGTAGGAGTGCCTGGGAGAGGGAGGCTCCTCCACCTTCATGCAGCCGTTGATCCAAGCCCCCATTGCTTCTCTTTGCAAGGGCAGTTACTTACCCACTTATACACTAAGCAGAATAGCACAAATAGGGCTTGGAAGGAACCTCTGGAGACCACCCAGTCCATCCAAAGGAACATTATTTCCCCCCTTTCTATTTATTAATGGCTCTTTGAGTAGCACCATCTGCAGCTGAGGGTCAGCAAGGCCAAGGGCC
>NW_010170913.1:0-11087 GCF_000695765.1 Mesitornis unicolor | reverse complement strand
TCAACACTCTCTCCCAGCTTAGTGTCATCTGTAAAAAAATCTGTTAAAAATTATCTTCAGATCGTAAGATTCTGAAAGAAACATTTTGTGGTTCTTGCCAACTTCCTGTCATTTTAGATCCATAATTTTTCAATGGTTTAAATATTTTTTATTTATTGGTCTCAGTTCTGGAAAAAAAGGAGCAAGACATTTGCCACCTGAAATGTGCAATATTCTGTTGTAATTCCTACAGGTGTTAAGCAATGACCAGGAGGGATCCCTGGGTTTTCCAACATTCTTTTCATACTCATGAACACTTTTTCCCATTCACATATTTAGGACCAAGATCAAGTCCCAATCTGTTCACAGGCAGTATCCAATATCTATTATTTTGATTCTTTGTGTAAGCAAGGGGAACTAGTAGGTTTGGTCCAGATTTTCTATCTGTGTTGTGGAGGAGTCAAAGATTTCTGGCAAGACTAAAAACACACAAAAAAGTCTGGAAAAGAGTGTATTGTTTTATTTCAATAATATTTAATACTATACAGTTTTTTAAAAGTCTTTCATCTTCATTCAGTTTGATAAACATTGCCCAATTAATCACAGAGGTTGACCTACCTTGATATCTGGGAGATGAGCTGACAGGGCTGGGGTTAAAGCACTTGATGAAAAATTATGATCATTCTGCATCTACCACTGTGATTGTTCCATGAATGCAGGCAAGAACTAAGTTTGCAATTCAAATACTACATTCATTTTAAAATGGTTTATAAAAGACAGAATGAAAGGCAGCTATCACTACATATTAAGTTTTTTAATGAGCTTATGAATTTTAAAAAGTATTTCATGGAAGAAGAAAAGTCCACAACAGCAATCATTTATGTGAGATTAAGGCTGAGAAATAAATCAGAAAACCAGAAAATAAAATTTAGTTTAAAAGCACAGCACTTTTTCTTCTGCTTTTATGTACTTATTGCTAAAATGGGGGTCTATCAGTATAAACTATTAGTGAACTGATACAGCACATAATGCAGATCAGATGTGAAGACCGTGCAGAAAATGGCAAATGGAACTGTCTGCAATTTACATGTTTACACAATGATTCACATTTCCTATTTATCTTTCATTTCACATTCAGAATGCAAAATGAAAACCTAAAAAAAGAAAGAAAAATTTCCCCTTTATGAAGGAAATATTTTAAATTATTCTAAAAACACATAGCAGCTACTTAATGGGTTTTATATAAGCAATTACCACAACCCACCAGATATATAAGGAAAGCAACATTAGGAGCTACTGTAAGAAAACCAAGACAAAACACAGCCTTTTTCTATCTTGTGCTGTCTGCAGTTCCAGGGTTTTCCAGACCAAGGAGTATCACAGATGGGACGCCACTGCACCATTTCCTTAGACAGAAGAGGGGGTCCGTCATGACCCATGCAAATGTGCAAACCACCATTTGCTTTGCTAAAAACTAGCTGGTTAATTGAAGCCAAGGACATAGACAGTTTTAAGTCAAGTAAAATTGCATTTTTTGGTAGCAAAATTATACATGCAAAGAAAATTCGTCATGCCCTGTTTTAAGAAGTTAATTTACAGATATACTGACCAGCATTTCCTGCATTTTATGTGCTTTGATCCTTTCATACTCAAAGGCCAAGCATCTGAAGCTGAACAATAAAAATTACGATGCACAAAAGTAGAGATCAATTTCAAAAAAGCAGCCATATCTAAGCTCACAGATCTTACCAAAATTAGCATAAGATTTTCCCAGTAAAACCTAATGATGCTATAAATTGGCAATGAGGACAATACTTAGACATGTGTTATCACTTTTCTAAATAATTAGTGAAGAAGTCACAGTAACCAGCAGTTTTTTGAAGTTGTCTTTTATTCTATTGCATGTAATTACATGGTCATTACAGGTTTGGACAGCATAGAGTTTTCTTGATCAAATTAAATCATGTAAATCAGACAGACTATGGCATTTTTTTATGTTAATATTGCAAATAATTATAAAGAAACAGCTTTATGCTTTCTGAGTCATGCCTTAGGTCAGGGCCTGAAATATTCAAGCAACTCAGAAATATACATTAACAAACCTTGATCTTTTTATATCCTTAAGGTGATAAAGTCACCATGATGACTGAGAATGCAACAACAGGCATGGATAGTACAATCAAAAATAAAAGAAGGAGACCTGAATATAAAGCAATGTTGGAACGCTATTGTACTGAGTAGCTTAATTTTAAATAATTCAGTCAAAACCACAGGAGGAATGAGTATCTCATCAAGAAAGAGTTCTGCTCACCATGCTAATAAAAGGGACAAATAAAATGGATTTATAAAATTAATTATTCAATCATCCAAAAGAACAAGTAAATCCATCTGGGTATATCAGTTACTTGTGATCATTTTAAACTAAAGGTTAATCTTTTTTTTAAAGGATTAAATGCCCTTTATTATTCATATATAACATACCAGGTGAGCAGACATTCACAAAACTGGATTTAGTTTTTGTTCATTCACAATTGACAATAAACATGGAAAATGGTGCATTGAAATGAATTTTCATTTCACAGTGAAAAACCATAAGGAGTGATTCAGGTTTATATATTCCCCGCAGGAACAGCATAAATTCCTGTTGTTTGATAAAATGCTACAAGGAAAGCATAACAAGAGACCAACATTATTTGGATACAAATTTCCAAATGAAAAGGTGATGCAGAGCAACAAAATATTTTACTATGCCTTGAAGTTCTTATACAGTTGTGTTACATAAGGAGATGGGAAATGTCCATTACTACAGGTTCACACATACCATCAAGCTTTTGAGAGAGGTTGGAGACTTTTAACTGACATTGTTCATGTTTAATGGCCCTCCTTTTCCTAGAAACTAACTGCAGAGGCAGATGTGTTTTTTTCTCTTTCGGCTGTTAAATACCAAGTTTGTTTTCAGTCACCAGAACACAGAAGTATGTTTCTCAGTATTCACTCATTTGTCATTTTTGCTATTATTCTTTCTGTAACATCTTGCTAAGTGGGTAACTATCTGCAAGACAGGAGTCTTGTGGCTTGAGCTTGGGATCACAGATACCTGCAGAGGAAGAGATCCTGTCGTTTACTAGACATACCATCACCAAAGCAGTGATTTAGCGGTAATGGGTATGTCCAGGCCATTGAAATGGCTTCTACATTCCCGGAACCTGGCATTCCTTTCAATGCCCCATCCTCATAGCAGTGCTTTGAGGAAATCACTTTTCATTTCTTTGTGAGACAGATATCTACATATACTTAATTTCCATCTGTATATACAGCAAGAGCATTATTTTTTATCAAGGCCTCACTGTGATAAGTACTGGTCAGGAGACAAAATTTTTCACAAGTATTGGGCTTTAAAGGAGCATCTTTTTAAAAAAAAATCAAGGTATTTAAAGAGGTGCTTAAATATGGATTTTAAAGCCAAAATTCAAACTTGATAACTGATTTGCTAATAGCTTTTAGCAAAACTTCGGTGTACCAAATAAAGGTACATGTGCACACACGCATACACACACAGAGCACTGCTCCCTTTCTCTTCAAATTAAACTGCCTTTGCAAAATCTTTTCCATATTTAGTCCAGCTGCACGTTCACAGTCTGTTCACTTGCCCAGCTGCAGTGTCTAATATCCTGCAAGATATCTGGAAAGAACAGACATCAGGAAAAAGACATCTTCTCTGACAGCTTGGACATAGAGCAGAACTGAAATGCAAACTCCAATTAAAGGGTTTTCTGCTTACTTTCTCAGTTTTGGTCTTTGGGGGTTTTTTAATGGATTCATCCACTGGTGCTGCCTTTCCAGTTCTCTCTTAGCAGGAGCACAGAAATTGCAACTTCCTTATCCCTGCAAGGTAAGGGAGAAGGTGCTCAGCAGCATCTGTCTATAGAAAGAATGAAATCAAGGTCTCTGAGAAAAGTAAATGAAATATCAAAGTGATGGAAAAGAAGTTGAGGGAAGTTTCTATGTTTTCAAGAAGCAGTAAAAACCTGTTTTTTTGCCCAAAGGTTTTTATGTCTGCTTCATATGTTGTTCAAGGAGTTAAGAAAAACTGAAGACCTGTGTTATCCTCATACTTGATGCATAGTAGTGAATATATTTTTCTTTTTCTGCTATATTTATCTTTTTCTGCCCTTTTCATGTTCTTGCATATGTCTTCCTTACAGATCATATACAGAAAAATAACTTTAAAATAATATTTAGGTGCAAAATCAAGCACTGCGAAGTTAGGACATGCCAGGATTATTGATGCATGAGCAGTCTTAATTCAGACCATTTTGTCTATACATTGGGACATGGTCTTTAATTACAGGCTCATGTATTATTTCTTCCACAGAGTGTCTGCCTTGTTCAGTGAAGACTTCTTTTTATCCACCACATTAAACATGTGGCCTGCAGGCCTTATTTAAACTGCACATCCAAACTCCATACTGAATACAAAATCATGTCATTTGTTTCCAGTGCTCAAAAAAATTTGAATACACGCATCTTCATGGCACCTCTCTGAGGAAAACTGATAGCACTCCCCTTGCAGGAGGAGAATGAAAGCATCAAGATTAAGGGCACTGCTTTCCAAGCCTCCCCAGTGTCACACAGGTTCCTGGCCTCTGTAGATTTTTTCACAGACACTTCCTTTCCTTACCTGCATAATTTGAGTAAGGAGGTGAGCAATGTAGGAAGACGGAGATGTCTGTTTTGAAAAAAGGTAGAGGCACAGTTACCTGACACAGGCCTGTACCTGTCCTGCTTCGTTTTCCCCTCCACCAAGCTTTCCAGGTCTCCCACCCTAGCTATGGCATTGCATCCCTACCACTGCCTCCCCATTCCCTCTTCCCAGACTGGTCTCAGTAGTTTCCAATTTAAAACTTACTGAAGCATTACAGTGTCTCATCACAATTTTTGTTTTACCATTACAGAATGACACATCTTTCCCCTAACTCCATCTCCAGGAACACACAAACTATTTTGGCTGAAACTTGTCAGAAAGGGGAAAAAAACCAATTTGCTGAGGGACACAGAAAAGACTTCATCTGGAACTGTTAGTCTGGCAAAGTTACTACTGACAGACAAGGTGGTCTATAAATACCTGACATAAAATGATGTTGCGGGGCCACTGCTGTGGCTGTAAAATCAAGTGTTCAGAAGTTAGCAAATGCCAGGCTGCAGGATCTCTGTACAACCTTGAGTTGAAAGTAAACCTGCTTGGAAAAGCCTTTTTAGCTACCATAATGCTCCCTTTCACCCAAATGTTGCAGCTGGAGATGCACGAACAACCAAGCCATTTTGCCTACTGCAGTAAGACAGGCTGCCTGAAGGTTTTCACTTTAAAACAAAGTGCTGGAGTTTTTATCATCATTTACCACCTGCCCTCATTTTAGCTGCCCCTTTTCCTCTTTTGCTGATTCCTATGGGAAGCTGCACTTGTACAGTCTCCTGTGCTTCACTAATGGGGTAAGCCACCCCTGGCCTGCTGGCAGCGATGCTCCTTCCACGGCTCAGCAGCCAACTAGGCAACAGGGAGGCGCAAATGAAATCCAAATTGTTTGTCCCTTTGACACGCTATAAAAGCATACTGAAGAGCTTTTCCAGCTCTGCCACGTTTGGAATGAAATGTTTTATTTTTCAAGCGCTGTAAGTATTATCTTTAAAAATAAACACCGGAGAAACTGCAGTAGATTGCCTGCTGTTATTGATTCTGGAAGGAATACTGACTGAAGCGCTACACACCAACAGAGCAATAGCGATTTAATGTTCATTAGTGTTTAGAGCGGTTTCTCGGTGAGAAGATTAAGAGGTCAGGAAATCCACTGAATTTCTCTCCTTTGTCTGAGATTCAAGGTAAGAAAATGCATGCAGCATTTTCCTGTTCAGATTCTTCGGGAGGCTTGTCTATGATGGGAGCTAAGATGTCCCCTTCAGTACTCACAAATTCTTTTAAAGGACAATTTAAAAATAAAATATTGGGCTGCAAGGGGGAATCTTGATAATGCAGACTTACAATATCTCTCAGAGGAAACAAAAGGAAAGGTGCAATGCTGTTACAGCTCAGAAATTGCTTTATTATCTAACTCATACTTGGAGCAGAGCAAAATCCACTCCTGGCATCTATCACAAAGCATCAGAAGAACAGCACTGAGTTACATTTTTTAAATTACAATGGAAAGAGGCTATTATTTCCACTTTGTAGGCCTACACTTGAAGCCAGCTCTCTGCTATCTAGAATAGCTATTTTCCTCTCAGTCTCCAAATGTGTCTATTTGGGGCTCATGAGAGCACAATTTCTTTTTGTCCAAATATTTTTGCCTTCCTAGAGTTGCAAAGAAAGAAATTCAGGAACTTTTTTTTTCTGTTGGTTTCCCTACTGATCTATTTGCTAATACAGTAATTAAAAGCAAATTACACTCCTCTATAGCTACAAAAGTAATTATGGGCCATGTCTAATAACAGTTGCCAAAACAACTAACAACTCTCAAACTATCTCACAGAGCACTTTCTCCCCTGTGGGTCTCTAACAAGCTCAGCAGCATCTTTCCTTTCCCAGCCAATCTCTCTCAGCACTAAATGTAAAAATCCAAATACTAATCTCAAAACAGGGCTGGTATCTAAGGCTTTGCTGTCCTCTGGTTTCTCCCTGTGCATCCAATCTCAGCTGACAGCAGAAGGTGAGATGCCTCAGAGCACAGGGACAGGCCAGAATGACAAAGCAGCAGAGTAAAGCCTTGAATCCCTTGGCAAACCATCTTCTCACTGTATTTATACAGCCCCACAGCTTTACACTCCTGATCTGCTCTAACTACTGCCTTTCTTTAAAACCTCCATCCTCCCACACCACCCCTTTCTTTCCTTGCCCAGTTTTTCAGTGCTAACCAAGCAGGTCAACCAGTACACAGATCTCCATTCTTGAAGAGTTCAGGTGTCTCAAATAGCAGCACCTTTGGCAAGAGACACCAAACTGGTAACAGGGCTATACCATGACAGTACTGAGGGACAATGAGAGAGCACCTCCACCAGCTTCCTCACTCTTTTCCAAGAAAGCCACCATTCCTGTTGGGTTCCTTCTAGATTTCTGCTCCTGCAGAGCAAAGTGCTGTAAGTAGCTACCAGTGCACTTTCAGTAAAGCAACAGTCATTTGTGGTTAGAAAATGCGAGTGTGTCCCAGCACATCCACAAACTAAAAGGACTGGCTCCCCTTCTGTGATAGAAACACCCTCTGTGGAACAACAGAGATCCTACTCTCTGTTTCTCACAATCATTACATAAAAAGCTGCTTTTATGTTTTCCTTAGTGACTTTTAGCCTAAAGATTATGGTCATTTGTTTCCTTATAGCAGATGCAAGGCATTACCCAACACATGCAATGAGAATGCACCAGAGTGGCTCTGAAATGTTTCTGTTGCTGTATTAACACCGAGAAAAGCAAGGAAGTAAAATGTAGACTGAAAGACAAGTACTATAAATTTATTTCATTGGATTTCTGCCTTTTAAAACCAGATTTACTAGATATCTTAACTTTTTAGTATCTTAACTTTCTTTTCAGTCAACATTTCAAGAGATGAAAAAGTTGCATACAGACAAACTCACAGTCTCTCTTTATTTCCAGCTTGTACTGTCTTTCATGTCACATCTGATTAAGCCACTTAATTCAAAGAAGATTAGCTGTTAGGTCGCATTTAGCATCAGTGAAATGTGTCTGAATAACAGCCCCAGAAATGGACATAAACCTCTGCATGTCCAACCTGCTAAGGATCCATCTCTCTGAATGAAATAGTTACTAGTTCAGTGCAAAGCACTCAGTTTTTGGCTGCTCTCATAGGATGTGCAACAAAGCTTTTCACTTGGATGGCAATTGGTGCCAAGAAGGGGCTCGAGCACTGTGTGGGTCTGGCTAAAGAAAGGACCTCAGCTCTCCTTCCAAATCCCTGCCACAAATAGGCATTGAAGGACTGAAGTGTTTCTCAGTTCTCAGATGAAAATGTTTTCACTTTTGATGCAGCCACCACCTATTGGAAAGTAGTCCAAGAATGCTGAAAAAAATTAGTAGAAATTAGAAAAAGAAAAACATTTTTGCATTACTATCCCTTTATATTTTTAAGAAAAAAACTGTTGAAAAACATCTGTGCGTGTTGTTAGTTGGATTTCCTCGGTAATAATGAGCTGTGCAGGCCCATTCTGGTTTGGCTTTTCTCCAACAATGCACTACTTCATTTTAAAGCAGGAAAAATAAAGTTATTTCACTGGAATAAGACTGGAGTGATGCAAAACTGAATCGAATAATCACCTGGGCTTTTTATTCTTTTATGGATTAGTTATGTTGCTATAACTACTGTTACAATATTTGGGATGGTCCTTGTCTCATTGAAGTTCAGGGAACGTTGTCACTGATTGCAAGTAAAGAAAGAAATGTTTTTGCTCTATCCATATCACCATTTTCCAATCAATATCAACACATACAGTTGAGTACAACTAATATTTCTGCCAAGGGAGCAGAAGTATGTATCTCCATAAGGCCATATGTGTAGTCATTTTCAGACCTGGCTTAGACTCTACTGTTGGTAAGAAGCTTCCTGTGTTCATAAGGATTCATTTCATTTTACATTTTACACTCTGAGTATGCATTATTTGTTGCAGTGACTTGTTTCATGATCCATCTTGCCTCTTTAGTATGATTTAGTATGATTCCCTTATTTATTTGGCTCCTGAGTCAAATTTATGTCATCTGTTTTGCCAGACAGTGAAAGCACAGTCTCATACAGGCATTTAAATCAGTCAGATCATAAGATCTTGGTCCTAGGGAGTCACTTTATTAAAAAGAATTTATTGCCAAAATGCAAAAATACATATTTGTAGAAATAAATCTGTGGCTGCAGTACATATATTAGCAACGGCAGACAGATTAGGTACCAACAGTACAGTGTGAACAAATGTCTTAAATTAATTAGAATTTACAGTACTTCTGAGAGAAGAGTCCAACAAATGCTTCTTAATACTTACCATTATATTTTCTCTTCTTTCCTTCTACCTTAATATGACTGCTGTCCTCCAGGACCATACAATGCCTCTGTAAGGACCTGTCATTATCCAGGTTGTTTTTCAACACTAACGCTTTAAAAGTCATTAGAGACAGACTAAGAAACTTCTGCAACTCAGGAGTCTGAAAGTCTCACAGTTCCCATCTATGACGTTGGTGTATTTTGAAACTCCAAATACACTCTTCTAAAAATGTACCCTGTCATTGCTGGCCCATCCTTAAATCCCAGCACCAGCAGTAGAAGGACTTGACATTGCCCTATCCCAGGCACAAGGCCCCAGCAACACCCTTGCTTGGGCCTGCAGTGGAGCAGAGAAGAGCCCCTCCAGGGCAGGCAAGGGCAGGTATACGGGGACTGAAATCACAGCAGAGAGCTTGGGAAACAGTTACCCAATGGGTCTCTGACTCTGGCACTTGGGCTGCTCAAATCCAGATTCTCTTGGCACATTTTCCCTCTAAACATGCCCATAGGCTGAACTTTAGAATACAGTTGAGGGAGAGTCCCAGCAACACCTAGAAACTTATCATGATCATATGTTCTTGCAGGAATGAGCCCTCAGCTCAGCTGCAGACATCCTGGGCACAGTGTGATTGTTCTAAATGTAAGCAACTATAGAGCAAGCATCTAGAAAGTACCAGCAGAAATACAGCTTATCATGCTAAAGCCATTCCTAATTTTGCAAAGTAGACAAGGGCAATGACTGCAGAACTGGACACTACTCACATAAAGCTATGCACATGAATAACTATTGGCAGTAGTATTATTTTTCACTTTTTTTTCCTCTCATAGCAATAAAAGACTTCACAGCAAAGATAAACTTGAACTGGAAGAGGTGCAGTGAAAAGCTAGTAGGACCATTAGAAGAAGATGCTAGATCTTGGCATACATTCCAGTGAAAGGAAGACTGGGCAGGGATAAAAGAGGTGAATAAACATCAGCAATTATGCATTTAATGAAGCTACAAGGCTATACTGGCCCAAGAACAAAAGGCTATAAAAGAAGTCTGACTAACTCGGGCAGCAAATTAGGAGGAGGTTTCAAACTCTCACTGATGAAGTTCTGGAAGGGATTTTAAAAGGAGAAGTGCAAGCAACACACAACGCTGGGACTGAGAAATGCTTCACCACTTGTGGCACATGGGGCATGTGGAAGTGCTCGCTACAGAATGCTCTGTGCAGGGGGTCTAACTGCTCCCGACAGGGGACAGCTATCTGCTTTCCTGTGCCAAACCCTGCTGACCAAAACACTGATGGTCAAGAACTGAAGTGATCTCAGATAAAGTCAGGAGAATGAGCACAAAGGAGTCAAGGTGAAAGCTTGTCTGTATCAGGGTTCAATTTATAGTCTACAACCCTTTTCTATTTTGGTTTTACTTAAGCTGCATAATTAGCAGTCAGCCTGACAACATGTGTTCCAGCCAAGTGATTTAGCTTCAAAACATAATTACTTTTCTTATACTGTTGAGGAAATAAAACAAGGAATAAATTCGGTACAGTATTTCATTAAAGGAGCATCTGTAAAGATACATTGATATTGGACTCAAATCAGTCTTAGCATAAACCAGGTGTACCACCAGGGCAGATTTTGGCCAACTATGTTAACTATTTAGTTGTAATTGATTTAATCTATATCACTAAACATGACAGCAACACCATGACTGAGTTATGTTTTGAACCTATGGGTTCAGGTCAAGCCTGACCATCAAGGTGGAGAAATGCATGCTTAGCCACCATGTGTCATCTGATAGCAATGATACATTGAAGAAGAAAATTGTTCATCTCCTAACCAATCCCTCAGATGTGCTAACAAAAATTATGATAGATGCAGAGCAGCACAAACATTTTTAATTTTGCTACAGAATGACAAGGAGCTATTCTGCTTTAAGCTACCCATCTTTCAGCTGCATACCTATGGATAAGAAGCAATGGAGTCCTTCCAGGTTTACATCAGCATAACTGACTGCAGAATTATGACACTAAAAAAAAAGAGAGGAGAGGAAAAGAGAGGAGAGGAAAAGGGAAGGGAAGGGAAGGGAAGGGA
>NW_010170912.1:0-6164 GCF_000695765.1 Mesitornis unicolor | reverse complement strand
ATTTCTTGAAATCCTGTTGAATTGCAGCGATCCTCCACCAGGCACTCCTGAAAATGAGACTTGAGCCATGAAGTAGTTTTGGAAATCATCCCTGTGCTTTCCTCCCTCCCTTAAGCATAGCTCTATCAAGAAGATATATATTTAGAAAAGGACATGGGAGCAACGTGTACATCAGGCAAGCCAGGGTTGCAAATCTGGGCCTCTGCAAATTTGGCAGAAGGGAATCCTCCCCCTTCACTTCCTTTTTTGCACGACCCCCCATAATTTTGTGCAGCAGTGGGGAATGAAAAATGGGTGCAGTTTGAAGTGTAACATTTCTTCCTTTAAAAGCAATTTTCTCAGCTGATATGATCAAAATGTTGTCCAAGGGGTGGCAGGTTTGCTGTCAGCTGAAGCAATGTAAGGAATTTGCACTCCTATGCTATCAAGGCACTCACAATACCAGCTGCTGCTAAAGGCCTTTTGTGCCTAAATTCCCCCTTTCTTAGGGAAAAAAAGGGATCAAGTTTATTTTAATTTAAATGTAGCAATTACAGAACTGAAAACTCAAAAGAGTACCGAAAGTGCTTGAATTAGTGTTAATTTTTTAAAAAAATTGAGATGTATTTTCTAAGAGCTGGATCAATGATGCTCAAAGAACTGATATCCCATACCTTTTATCTCCCTCCTTTTAGTTATTTTTTTAGCTCCATCTATGGCAAAATATATCCTGCTAGCTCAAATGAGAAATTCTGGGAACATCTTAATTTGCTACAGTCCTTGTACTATGACCTCCTCAACAAAGATTAAATCTCTGGAGCACCAAGCTAAATCCCAACAGAGTTCTCCAGAGCATCTAAATCCAAAGCTTTTCAGTCATTCAGATATTGGGTTGATTCCTTCAGGAAAAAAAAATAAAAGAGGTATATTCCTGATACCAGACCAACCCACTGCCACATTCAAGTCCCAGATCCAAGATGTGAAGGCAGTAGAGCATCTGAGCTGCAGGGCTTCCAGAGTACGTTATAACCTTGGCAAAACCATTTATTGCATCCTGGCGTTTCTCCGACAGCTAACATTGACACTTTGGGCAGCAACAGTAATATAATCACCCCGAGACACATGAAATTTCAGCTTGGAAGCTTACAGTTCAGCTAAATTATAAGTAAGCAAGAACAGTTTTATTGTGGGAAGTGTCAGGAAAATTGGAATGGAAGGCAACACTGTGTGCTACCCTTAATACAGGATCAGATTATGAAGTGTTTGCCGTATTCAGCAGGCATACTGAGCACGTATGAATGCTATTGGTATGTTTTCCTGGAGGATTAATGGTATTCAATGGCATTATTTATAATATTTATAATATTTACTGTCTTCTCGAAGCAATGCAGAATGTTCCTGCAGCTCCTCATCTGTCTGCTGTGCCTGTAGAAAGCAGCAGTGCCCCAACGGCTGCTAATGCAATTATGATGGATTTCCTAACTAAGATCCAGTCTGCAGGGTTAATTTCCAAATTTCTTTATGCAGCGAATAAGAAATGAAGTTAAAAGCAGATGTTTTAGGAAGTTAGTTGGGACTGGAATGAGCTTAAATGTTAACACAGATTAATAAGTAGAATGCTGTGTTCATTTGAGCTAATTATTTTCTCAGAAGGCATCCATCCTATTTAGGCAATCACACAGCCTCAAGTCTCTATTTCTTACCAGTACTATCAAGGGACTACATCTGCTAGTTTAAGTTTAAGACTGTTCATGTGTTTTTAATAACATAGATTTAATTTGAAAGCTGCATTTGAGCTGTTTCCATGTGAATATTCCACACTTACAAAGAAATGCATTTATTCTAAATTTAAACTGTAACTATAGTAACCAGCATTCACTGTGTTTCAGTAGGAAATATAGAAGCCCACTCAGACAGAAGGAAACATGTTGTGCTGATTATCGTTTTATCAAAAGAGTAGAGTTCGCATTTAAAAAAAATAATAATTATCAGAAACTAAGTATTCTTACTATCCAGACTTAGAAACTGAGATTTGCAGGAATGTATTCTAATATCATTTGTGGGAAACTGTGT
Organism: Mesitornis unicolor; assembly: GCF_000695765.1. NCBI lineage: Eukaryota > Metazoa > Chordata > Aves > Mesitornithiformes > Mesitornithidae > Mesitornis > Mesitornis unicolor. The sequence goes on along the minus strand of NW_010170912.1, from coordinate 4,112 downwards.
AAGTTAGAAAAAGGGTCATAACTGCTCCAATTTGGAGGATATAATAAACCTCACTTTTTCCCCAGCTATTTATTGTCTAATAAAAATACAATATTGGCCTTTTAGAAGCTAGCTTTGCAGGATTAGACTTAAATTTCCTAGAGCAATTCCTAATCTTAGACAAATAGAGTTACTGTTTCAATTATAGGTGGATGATCTGATTTTTTTACTTGGGCCAGTAGATGATCAATTCTGTAGATGATTTTGCAAAGGTAGTAAATGTCAGGGTTGCAGTAATGACCGTATTAGTCAAGATGAGTAAGGACAAGAACAGCATCTTCCTTTCTTTAGATTTCTCTCTCTGCACCTGTTTTTCTTGGGGGTTGATTTTGTTTAGGGGAGAGCTCACCCTGTTTTAGATTTTCTTCTTTTAATTCCTGGCATTATTGTTTAAGCACACTCTGTTAATGTTTTAAATATGTAGCACATGTAAAGCTTGTAGTCATAGTGAGGGTGAACAGTTTTCCCACAGCTGAAGTATTTACTGCATATATTTAAGTATGGTGATAGATTTTTACTTTTACTGACATGTTTTTAAAACAGTGCTCATTCACTGAATAATGAAAATGCAGGATATTGATTCATAATACTTAGGAAAAGAAACACTGAATTATCTAATGCTATGTCCTTTATAAATGCCTTGTGTGTCTTTTTTCCCTCTGTACTGAGGACTCTAACTTGTGTTTGCCCAGTGTTGAATCTAAGGTACAAATGGATTGAGATGTCACACATTCCTCTTCTATATTATTTTGGTGGCTAAATATATAAAGCATAAAAAAGTAAAACTATGAGTTTTCTTTAGAATTAATTTGTTTGGCACTGGCTTATTGCCAATGATTTTGATGTTTTTCTCTCCCAGAGAGAATTTTTTCAACCTCAGTGTTTTCTCACTCTGAAGGCATACACAATATACCAACTCCTCTCTCAAGCCATGTATATTGAAGCTATGGATATCAGGACCAAATACCTTTTGAGGCTTTTCACCGGAGCGTTTCAACTTTCTTTAAATACATGAATACCAGAGGCAGTCTTGGTGAACTGGATTCATTTGTATTAAATTGATCTTGAAGGTGAGCTCACCCAATGCACCCACCTGCCAGTGAGTGGTCAGTTCATGGGACCAGGTTAGAATTATTCCAAAGAAAAAACCCTGAAATGAATAGTTTGTGTCCTCTCCTATTTGGCCACACAATTTGGTAGTGTGTAACCACTCATCTTTGTTTTCAGAACTCACCCACTTGCTATGAGATCTCCACTGAAATGAGTCAGATAAACAAATTCTGTGCATTCTATCTGCTTCCAGATGTTTGAGGAGGGCATGGTTTAAATAAGACCACCCACCCAATTCACAGCATTTCAGAGGGGCTGAAAATAGCTCTGAGGCTAAGCATTTGTACATCTCCTCAGAAATGGTCTTTTTTGCAAAGCTGTGTACTTTTAAGTAATCAAAGTCTCAGTAAAGATTTTTGCACTTGAATATTGTAACAAATAGCGTAGCTCCATTTTTCAAAATACACATTTGAAATTAATTTTTAAATATTTTTTATAACAAGAAAAACTTTTTTAGTCACAATATTTTCAAAATTACTTCAGTCGACCTGAGGGCAAGACCCTTAAAAGTCTGTGGTATTTTAAAGTCAGTATTGCAGAACCTGAGATTTAAATGGTGATCATATGCAAAGGTCTCTGCAAAGCTCCAGGTGGACCATCTGTGTGTGAATGCTGAACGTTGGTTTATGGGTTTGAGGCAATTTGAGAAAACTTAAAATACCTAACACATTGTTAAGGATTGCCCAGTAACACATTTGCCCCTGGAAAGCTGCTAGTTACCACCCTCAAACCCAGGTTAGTAAGAAATTATCTGGTTTTCTTCTAGATTCAAAGGTTGCTCTGAAGCATAAGGGAGAGGAGCTTCCTCTTCCCCTCTTCTGGTCTGCTCCAGCCACACAAGCTGCTGGATCATTTCAATCAGCTAATTAACTCTTTAAAACCATTACAATCTACTCACTTGTAGTACTTGGTTAATTTTCTGCTGCACAGAAGGCAGCAATGAGGGACGCTGCTGGGAGCAATGGGAAATGGGGCAGTGGTGGGGAAAAGGAGCCAGACTCTCTTTTCCAGTGTCAGCAATTTCTTTCATCTTCTCAACCCATCAGGTGAAACTTCATCCTTTCTACTTCACATTTGCCATGAGCTTAGATACCATTCACCACTGCTGTGTGTCACATGCTGTTTTGTAAGGTATTTTTAAGCTGATTTCAAGGTATATTAAGGTATTTTTAAGCAGTTCAGACTCTGAAACCGTGGAGGTTTTTTTGGGAAACAGATTCAGGAATTATGGGATTCATTTTACCTTATTTGGATGATTTGAAAGTTTATCATTTGTGAAAACTAGGGAACAAAATTCCCTCTACAGAAAGACAAAAACAGGAAGTTTCTTCACTGAAAGTGTTGTCAAGCACCGGAAGGGGCTGCCCAGGGAAGTGGTGGGGTCACCATCCCTAGAGGTGTTTAAAAGACAGGGAGATGTGGTGCTTATGGACATGCTTTAGTGGTGGACTTGGCAGTGTTAGGTTTATAGTTGTACTGGGTGATCTTATGGGTCTTTTCCAACCAATATGATTTTATGATTCTCTGAAATTTATGCCATCATAAAGTGCACAACTGAAAGCACCAAGGGGAACAGCTTATTCTCTGTCTGTCCCCGTTTCATTTCTCTGACCATAGAATAACCCTAAACCTTGACTGGTTTTTGTTCAGCCAAAATTAGAGAGGATAAATCTGTCCTTAGCGTGCTTTTACCACACTCCCATGTGTGTTGAGAGGAGTGATGTTCTGCTGGTGTAAGACAGCCAAGGCTCCTCAAATCCAGTGCTATATTTGCCAGAAAACTGCTGCTTGGCTGAGCAGGTGACCTGACATCTCTCTTTCCAATTTATATAATTTGCCTCAGATGCTCACTTTATGCATATGAAACCAGCAATGGTCTTGGGAGATCAGATATCAAACTTGTCATACAAAATGCTGCTATAATCAACATGTGTTTCTTTATTTGTGTTTTCTTTTCCCCAGAGTTGAAAGAAAGGAGCGAGCACGTTTGAAGACAGTGAAATTCAATGCGAAACCTGGTGTAATTGATGCAAAAGGGGTACGTAAATAGTGAAACCTTTTGAAATTGTGCTTTGTAATTATTTTATGCCTTTCAGAGCAGAGAAAATCTTAGCAGCATAAAGAATATTTAGGTTGTTGCAAACAAGACCTGGAGTATAATGAAATATAGACAGGAGTATAGTATGATATAATCGTCAAAATAATTAAATATTCTTTTTATAATAATACTGACTCACAGTACATCCTAATTGGAAGATACTAAGAAAGTACATTCTGTCATAGCTGCCATTATAGTTAAATGATGGATGGAGTTGACAAGATGTTAAAAACCACTGAGGGTGGATAATTGTTTAATGACACGGGGCAAGAAGTGTGAATTTCCCAGCTTCAAAAACTGTTAAATCTCAAAAAAAAGTAGAAAGTTAAGGAGTCCCGGATGCAAATCTGAGGTTTCAGACGTTCTGCTTTGACAGTTGTGACAGACATTGAGCACGAGTGCATTTCACAGCAGCCAACACAAAACACGCAAGTTCCTCCCACCAGTGCTGCCTGGACAGAGGATCCTCCCTGCTGTCACTGCTCTGCAGCATCACTTTATTGTGCCCAACAGCCAACAGTTTTCCTCAGCCTGATGTCTAATATCCTGTATGTTGCAGTCTCGCTGGCAAGAGTTATACCATGGCAAATGCCCGCAGTCCTCGCTGTTGAGGTGTATTTTTTCTGCTGAAGCGTAGCTTGCATTTGTAGCAGTAGTAAATACTTGACATTGCATTTGTAGGGATTTATTTTTGAAAGCAGTCCAGTTGGCACACCTGGGGATTTACAGCTGAGGGCTCCTGTGAGCAAACCGAGAGATAGAGCTTCAGAAGCCATCAGCAAAAAAGTCCCATTTGGCTGCAGAAAACACAGGGCAGGGCTAAACCCGACTGATGGGAGGACGCAGTCGTAGGTGGGTGCTAGCA
>NW_010170911.1:0-3984 GCF_000695765.1 Mesitornis unicolor | reverse complement strand
GCCCCAGGACTGACCCTTGGGGCACTCCAGTCGTTACAGGCCTCCAACCGGATTCTGCCCCATTGACTACGACTCTCTGGCTTCTTTCCTTCAGCCAGTTCGTAGTCCACCTCGCTACCCGTTCGTCCAGTCCACACTTCCTCAGTTTAGCTGTGAGGATGTCTTCTTTTAAACTAGAACGCTTATAGTCTTGGTGACTTCTTGTAAGACTTTGAAGCACGATATTACAGAATAATATGTTACTTCCTTCTACTTCTACTGTGATTTCCTTCTACTCAACAATAATTGGACACGTCTTTCTTATACCTTAATTAGCACGGTCCCAGTTTCCGCTTGCTTCTCATCCTTTTGTGAAGGCGCGTGGTTAAAACCTTACAGGGGGTATTAAACGTAGAGTCATTTTACTAGAGTTAGAGTGATCTCCTGTCAGAGACTGGGTGTGAAATCCCAGCTAGCAAATACAGCCATGGAGTGCTCAGAATTCCTTCCTTCCTCGTGTCTACTGCTGGCTTGTGAGGACTTTCTCTTGGGCTTCTGTTGCAAGCATTTAAAATGTCTTCTCTCCAGGCAAAGCCTTGGTTTTACAAGCACTTGATAATGAAAATTTCCTTTAGGAGTGATTAATAAACTGCAGTAAGTGATGGGCTGCAAGCTCTGATGCAGGACCTTCTTATGCCATTAAGTCGAGACGTGGAGAGGATGCTCTTCAAAGTGGTGGTTAGTCTTTTTTCTTACATTTTCTTCATTAGTAAAGAATTATTCTTGTCCAAATCTGGTGTTAGGGCCTGCTACAGGCTTTACACCCTGACAGAGGAGCATGAATGGCTTGAGAGATGGATGGAGCTGGCTGAGTGGGGCCTGTGGACGATGCAGACTTTAAGGGAAGGTTGGTGACCATTTCTTCTTTCTGGTGACTGATTTAAAAAGTAGAACGAAATTCCTGGGACAGCGTGAGCCCATCCTAGCGTTGATTGTATTTGTTCATCAGCGTGGGGAATTGGTGAGAAGAGGCCGTATCGTTACCTGTGAAACGTTAAGCGTGTCCCACAACAAAGTGGTTTCTGTAGCCAAGTCGTTACTTGTTTTCCAGGTGAATTTTTTATTGTGGAGGCCGATATCAAAGAGTTCACCCAACTGAAAATGGACAAGCGCTTCCATAGCATCCTCAATATCCTGCGCCACTGCCAGAGAGTGAGAGAAGTTCGTGGCTCAAGACTTGTCCGCTACGTCATCTACTAACGAACTTTCCATATTCTACTTACCCGAGACCACGAAGGCAGAAGCATTTTGAGATGGAGAGAGATGTTGAATATTCTCTGCAGACAACAAAGTGTGAGCATTCCTATCCATCTCCCTTATTTTCTTTAAGAAAGAAGGCAACAGTGAGGCCCAAGAGGTGTTTTTTTGGACGTGTATCCTAACCTAGGAGTGGCAAGATCAAACAGCCTTGAAGTATTTGAGTTTTGTTTTGCAAACTGGAGGGGAACTGCTGTCTTTTGGTAAACTCCAAATGCAAACCAGCTGGGCGGTTGGTGCACCTGTGCTCACAGGAGGTTTAAATCACATTTTCAGGTCAGAAAATATGAATAATGTTCCTTTTGCATTTATGAGCTGGAGGCTGTGTTAAAGACTCTGTTGCTACTCCAGGGAGGGAAGCATTTGATTCCCTTCTGTTTAATCCTTTAAACCAATTTCCAGATTTTGTTTTCTTAATCTTTTTCTTCTTAGCCTAATTATATGTCTTTGCAGTTTCCTGCATCGCTCGAAAGGGCAAGATCTGAGGTGGTTTAAACATTTCCAGACTGCCGAGCGGTGGTTCTGTTCGCCATATGGTTTTCATACTTCCTCCTGCAGCCACATTTTTCTCCTTCAGACCAACCCGTTAGACTGAAACAGTAGAGCAGGGAGGTTTGTTTTTTTTTTAAATGAAAATATTGACTTTTACTTGGAAAATACTTCTGAAACTCATCACAGTTTGTATTATAGAAGATTGCTTTCAGATGAGCTGTTAGTGTAGTAAGTTCCTGAATAGGGTTGTTGTGATAAATATCAACTCTGCGAGTAATCAAAGTTGCTTTGATAAGTAAAGTTACTGGTTTTTAGTTCCATGAGCCTGTACCTGCTTCTAACCTTAAAACTAATGCCAAACACCTCTTTTTGTACCCTGTCGGTGTTAAAATGACAGTTTAATGAGCAAATGAATATTGAACTTTCTCAATAAAGACAACCTGGTGAGTGCTATATAAACCTAAATTCCATTTTTTTCTTGTGTGTGTGTGTGTTGGGCAGTTGGTTTCTCGGGGGGTTTTTTTGGTCTTTATTCTGAGCTCTTGAGATCCAAGCCGAGGTCTCTACTCTGCATGATATTGGAATATAAAATAGGAACACCCAGCATAGGAGGATGTGCAAAATCAGTTTCTATAGGTGTCTGTCTGTTGAATCCATCTGTTTCTTGCATCTTGATGTTAAAATAAGTGTAGAAGTTGGGGTCCATGGATCATCAGGTCTTAATTTATCAATTATTACAATCAGGGAAAGATGAGACACTTTCTTTAAAGATTGTTAAAAAGGGAGGCGAGTAGGAGGGAGTGTTGATCTGTTAAGGGGAGGAAGGCTCTGGGAAGGACCTGGCCAGGCTGAATCCATGGGTTGAGGCCAATTGGATGAGGTTCAGCAAGGCCAAGGGCCGGGTCCTGCCCTTGGCTCACAACAACCCCATGGACGCTGCAGGCTTGGGGCCCAGTGGCTGGAAAGGAGCTGGGGGTGCTGGTGGCAGCAGATGCCCAGGAGGCAGCAATGTGCCCTGGTGGGCAAGAAGGCCAAGGCCATCGTGGGGTGGAGGAGAAGGGGTGGTTGGAGGGCAGAGAGGTTCTCCTGCCCCTCTGCTCTGCTCTGCTCTGGGGAGGCCACAGCTGGAAACTGGGTCCAGTTCTGGGCTCCCCAGCTCAAGAAGGACAGGAAGTGCTTGAAAGAGTCCAGCAGGGCCACAGAGATGCTGGAGGGAGTGGAGTGGAGCATCTCCTGCTGAGGAGCAGCTGAGGGAGCTGGGGCTCTTGAGCTTGGAGCACAGGGGATTGAGGGGTGCCCTCATTCCTGGGTCTCCATTTGGAAAGGGCGAGTGTCAGGAGGAAGGAGCCAGGCTCTGCTCTGGGCTGTCCAATGGCAGGACAAGGGGCAATGGTCCCAAGCTGGAGCACAGGAGGTTCAAGCTGAAGCTGAGGCCAAAGTTTGTGAGTGTGAGGGTTCTGGAGCATGGCCCAGGCTGCCCAGAGAGGTTGTGGAGTGTCCTTGTGTGGAGACCCCCAAAGCCCTGGCCGTGTTCCTGTGGGACTGCTCTGGTAATCCTGCTCTGGCAGGGGTTGCACTGGGGGAGCTTTCCAGGGCCCTTCCAACTCCTCCCATCCTGGGATTCTGTGATCTTTTATGGCATCTCCTGGAGATGAAGATTTTGGCCCCAAAATACATTGGAAACATCAAAATTCATTCAGAAGGAGACAGGAACTCACTGAGCACCTGGGACTTCAGGGCATCACGTTCTTACAGCGTGAATTATTGAAGGAAGAAAGGTGCAAAAGGATGAGAAGTGACCACAATCCATGGCCAGGCTTCCTCAGGAGAAGTAAAAGAAATAAAACAGGATGTTAGGGAATTAAAAGAATGAGCCCATTTGTGAGAATCTGCCCGAGGGAAAATACTTCAGAAAATGACAAACTCCCCAGTAACAGACTGAAAGCTGTTAACCAACATCTAATTAATCACAAACTGCAATTCTCACAATAAAACATTAAAAGCAATTACAAGCAGGAGAAAAATATTAATGCAGAGACCAAGCTGACCCAGACCAAAACAGATACTGAGAAAGTGTTACACAGGGCTTTCGTGTTCCAAAGTCTGCTCATTTGAATGGTGAGGAACCAAATGTTTTAGGAACAGCAACATTTCACAGAATCCCGGAATATGAGGAGTGGGAAGGGCCCTGGAAAG
>NW_010170910.1:0-10056 GCF_000695765.1 Mesitornis unicolor | reverse complement strand
AAAACTGAGCCCTGGGGAACACTGCTTGTGAATGAATGAGGATGCGTTGAAACAAGTGTTGGCAAAAACCACACAGAATGTTACCACCCCAACTAAGTTTATTACTAAATAGCATACGAAACCAGCATACTCTTTTAGAGTTATTTCACTGATTTAAAAAATTTAAAAAATCCTGTACCTTGACTTCTTCACACAATTCTGCAAGGCGAACTTCTACATCTATGTTTTCTGGAAAGATGAGAGGACACGTCCATGAAAAATGCACTTTCCAAGTTGCAGAGTGAATCAAATTAACTCGTAAAACAATTTTATAGCATTAAATGGAAAGAACCCGTCAAGCAAAACTTGAAGCCATATTAAGTGCCACAATCAACTTAAATCAAGTAAATTATAGACTCCAATTAAAATAATTTCTTAGTAATTTCTGAGATTGAGGACGGAAGACAATTAATTAAAAAAAGGTTTGGAACTGAGTATCATGTTCACTTATCATGATACCTTGTCAAGGATACCAATTTTCCATTCAAAATTATACCTGAAAATACCATAATTTAGATAATACAGTTTGCAGATTATCTACTGAGAGCTGCTCAGGTATTCAGCACCAATGCCATTCACAACCAAGGTAAAACCTATTTTACCTCAGATTTTCTAGAGACATCTTATTTCACCACTATTTTTCTACAAGTATGTTATTTACCCGATTTGCAAGCTACATGAATATAAATACAAGTCTTTAATTGTTTGAGGAATTATATTTTAGTCAAATAAAACTGTTATTGAACTGATCTTTCCCTCTATAGCTCCACATTAAGAGCAAATCAATCTTCCATGGTACAGCAGCTTCAAATGGATCTGAGTTTTGAAACCAGATTTATTCCTTCATGCAAGATGGTTTTCCTTGTTAATCATCACTATTCTGCTTAACAAAATCTGATCAATTCAATAATAACTTAGTACTGTGTTTTGATTTCTTGCTACATCTGAGGTACCAGTAACAACAGAACCATTTATAAACCCTGAAACTGTCTGCAACAAATATTTGTATTTAAATTCATTCTTTAAATGCAGTATGAAGGAAAAAACCCACAATGTTTCTTGAATGTATACACCAACACCACATACCTTGAAACCCACAATAATAAATATGGATAATTAATATAAGTTTACAGAATGGCAACAGTGTGTTCACTCAACCTACATTCGGTAAATATACATTGATTTTCAACTAACTGCAGCCATTATATTTAGGTTTGAACTTAATGCCAAATAAATTAACTCACGTAACTCAAAGTTCTGAGAAAATAAATCGCAGAAGCGCATGAAGTTCTCAGAAACAAGTTTAGAAACTGTTTTTGAAAGTAACTGCATGCACCTACATGAGCTAAACAGTATCTGATGATAATTATTGTGAAAATAGGTGAAAACAGTTTCAGATATGATAGTACTTTTGGGACACAGTACTGATTATTTGTCTGGTTTGTCACACTGCAATTGAGAACAGGCTTTGGAAAACATTTACACCTCTGAAGTCTATAATTATTATGGAAAATCCCAAACTGCAACGTTATAAATAGTAAACCACAACTAAAACCACATACAATAAAACACAAAAGGAAACTAAAAATTTCTACAGCGGTAATGTCCACCCAGCAAATATCTGATGGAATTTCATTGGCCCTGGTAAAAAATAGCTCTTTTTTCTTTTTAAAGCAAACCCAAGATGATAGATGATTAACATATAGATGATACAGATGATTAAGCTGCTGACCTATGAGACTGAACTGCCATTTTATCCTTTTCCCATCATAAACTTCACTGTTGCTTTTTGCCCAGTACAGGCCAATACTGACCCTCTCCAAAGGGAGAAGTGGCCATTTCGACCTTAAGCTTTGAGAATGTCTTGTGTAACGTTTGGAAAAATCAAGCCTTGAGAAACCAGAACCAGCCTGAAAGATTTATCAGGAGCAAAAGGTCTTGAATTATAAAAAAATCAAATTTTAAAAGGATATTTCCTTGGTATTTTATTTAAATGGTGACAACTGCCTGAACTCTTCATTTTTGTTTAGTACAGCAGAATAACACTAAACCAAAAAAACAGTAATATTTTCTCATTTTTAATCTATATTCAGCCTAGAAATAAGCAGCTCGACTCTGCAGACTTCCTCATGTTAACGTACGTTCTCTATGGCTGACTGGTGAAACACTGTTCCTGTTTACAAAAGCACAGAATATTTTACATTATTCAAGAGAATATAATATTTTGTGTTATTAACAAGAAGAGAATAGCTTGTATCATTAATGAAAAAGAAATCTGTGGGGTCGTATCACCTGCTTTGACAACGTACCTAGGTAGGCGTCTCTCTGGGTTCGTGGATATTTTCTTCTGAGAAGGCGTTCATAAAGGACCTGCGTGCTGGCCTGGGCTAGTTATAGGGATTGTACACACAGCACTAGTTACTACACCTCTTTTTTTTTATTCTGTGACTTATTATTTGCCTTAAAGTTAGTCAAAAAAGCTTATTGCTAGCCTAGCAATTAGTGCGGTTAGATCAGGACATGAAATCACAGAGGTTTAGTGTAGTTGCTAGATTAGATATCGCTTGTGATAGACATTAAGGTAGCAGTTTTTTATTGCCTGAAACCAGTAGTACTTAAATGCTCGATCACAGTTGTCTGGACATGCTACTGCAAAATCACCGCCTTGTGTTAAAATTATGACAGAGCAACAGCAAAGCAAACAGAAGAGACAAAACTGAAGAGATAATAATTGAAATTAAAACAAAAAAGTGACAGTTCTGGGATTTAAACAGGACTTGAGATTCTCTTCTGCAATGCCCATTTAAACCTCAAAGATAAAACCCGCGCTATAAACCAGTTCGTTTACTTTAAAAATAAATGCAAATGACAATTGTGTACTTTGTGAAGCTGAAAAAGCTTCCATTTCTTTACAGACATCACAGAAAGACAGCTTTTTGTTTTTACTGCTGATGGATTTTAGACAAATTAGTGTTAATGGTGAGCATTCGGTATTTTTCCTGAGCAAAAGGTAAGAGTAGCGTAATGAATATTTACATCATTAGTCCTTTTTGTTATAGCAATTGTCCCAATCAATGTATACACAAAATAACTGAAATAAATGAAGAAAAGATTTACAAATAAGAAAACAAAGTAATCGTAGCAGAAAATTAAATAAAATAACCAAACCACCCCCCTCCCCCCCGAAAAAAAACTGTCAGCAGAATAGGCACAATGGCTGCTCAATGTAAGGAGTCATGTTCTCTCCATACACTTATTTAGAGCATTGCTGTTAAAGCCTGCATTCCTAAAGGCAACCTAAATTACCCACAGGAATGACTAAAGTCTGACTCAGGTTTCTCTGAAACTAATGAAAACATTTTTGGTGACTTTAATGAGGTCTGAAAGATGCAACCCAACCATGCAACTCAAAATATATATACATATATATATATATACACATATATATTTGGTAGGAATTTTTTAGGGGAATTGAAGGTCTTATCTGAAACATTTAAGTATCAAGATTTAGCCTTACAACGGTGCCAAGAGATTCTACTGGGGAAAAAGCACATTTTGTCCTTAAATGGAAGACTGAGAGTTAAGTCATTCCCTTAACAGGGTGTTCTCTACTAAGATAACTGACAAAAATATTCCTCGCATCAAAACTCTAGCAGGATTTTTGCTTCTATCAAGGAAAAGCCTCAGGTTTTGGTATTTTTCTATGCAGAGGTTTGTAATGCACTCCTTCCCTCAAAAAAGAAATACGAATTTAAAAACAGCTTCGTATTTTGGGACATACAACTGAAACCTGCGTTGTCTGAATCCCTAATTGACCACATCACATTTTTAGGAGTGTTTTCCTATCTCAATGTCCAACATTATTGGGTCATAATGCTTAGTTTTGCATTGGTAAAATGAAACAATACAAAACTCAATAATTGCCGTCTTCTATTCATGTAAGCATCAAAAGGTGCAGTTTTCAGTTTAAATACAATTTTACATGGCTAAAAAGGTGTATGTTTGATGACGAAAAGGACTAAATAATCCTTTATAATGCCAACGTATGGGGTTTTTATACTTTCACTGCTCTCCTAGTTCACAACTTGAGGCCAGGCTCTCTAATGTACCTGCATTCTACATAAATGTTGTTTACAACTCCAGACATTATATTTAACGCAATATTTCTGCAGTTACTTTTATCAAATGTAGTTACTAGAAGTCTTCACTGCCATAGAACTTCAATTTCTTGCTGTGAGACTGTCCTGCAAGAGCTTATTTTTAACTTTATTAAAGAAATAGCTTCTCTGAAAGCATATTTTAACTACTCTGTTTTATAGAAACAGTTCTTGTCTACTCAGATCTTCTCCTAATTCCCGGGTAACTAAGTCTGTTTAAAAAGTTACACCTCAAGCTGAGTCAGCAGCAATTTCTTCTTGTAGGTCTTTTTTTCAGGCAAGTTGCCAGTGTAATATTCCTCTCAAATCAAAGCTGAATTCCAATTTTTATACAAATACACCCTATTTCCTTATAAGAAGCAAACAAATCCAGCAGGCTACCTGGATTAAGAGATGATCTCATTTTCTGACCACTAAACACAGTGATTTGAAATAACAGGGCAAAGGAAGACCAACAAGAAAAAATAGATTTGCATAAATCCAGGCTGCTACCTCCTCATTTTATTACTAACGGGGCAGTAATAGTTTCTTTGTTATTTTTTTTCTTATTCAATTCCAGCTCAGTTTGAGCAAAAAGGTTTTAGCAATACGAGATGAAATCGATGCCAGTTTAGTCTAGAAGAGGAGTATTCCTAATAAATATTGGCTTTGTATTCAATTCAACGTACCCAGTTCAATACGGTGAGAAGAGGGGAGCTCCTTCGCTATCATAACGAAATAGCTGTGTAACCCTTTGAAAGCAAGCAGCAAACTGGCACAGAGCGTATAGTGAAAATTATAGGCATGGCTGAGGAAAGACTCGGACACAACAAAACTGCAACCCTAGAAAAAAGAAGAAAAAAAGATGAGGCACATATTAAATTTCTACACTAAATGAAGTGTAAACAGGATAACACAAAAAAGACAAATTGCCTCTTTTTATAGAAATTTTCAATGACTGCAACATCTTAAAAACACAGTTGAACACTAAATATCTAAGCTTTCCATCTGTGTATTCCTGAAACACGTAATGTAGCCTTTTGGAACAATTTTTCTCATTTCCCATATCATAAGGACCACAGTAAGTCGAATGAAGTTCATTCTTGATATATTAAGTAACATTCATCTGCAGATGAAATTCACACCACCCAACCAAATAAAATGTTATATACTAGACATTCTTACATCTGCTGACAACTGTTTGGTGTAGTTATTGCCAAAGACCACACTTTCAAGAGAAGGAATCACCGAGTCCCTGTTTTGTGCTGGTGCGTTCCTGTTCAACCACGTGTTCTTCACTGGCCGAGGAAAACTGCGAAAACAGCACAAATAAACTCATAATTTGAACATATGTCACAAATCTAGCACAGTCCAAACTAATTCTTGTTGTTTTGTTTTCTTGAAAAGCAGCAGAAACGAGGACTGTCAGTAATATCATAGCAATGGCTTGCTGGAGAAATTTAAGAAATTATTACCCTCAGCTGCTCTGGTGCCATCTCTCACCATCAAGGTCAGCAGGGTCTGTGCCAGGAGGCTGTGGAAGCTCTTCCTCATTATTTCCAATGCAAACCTCAACTAATTTAAACAATATTCCTGAAAGTTTAAGCCACACAGATACATTTTGAACTGTAATGGGTAAGAGGCAGTAATTTTCTGCCAATTTTGCTGCGGGAACTTTACCTCCTAAAAGTGAAGCCACAAAAACTGCCCTTAGTGTTTTTCTAAGGGATGCCTTGAACTCTGCCTACTGAGAAAGAAAACCCATCCTGAACCCTGAGAGAACAGAGAATCCTACAACATTTTGAGGACACAGAGCTAGGAAAAATCAATGAAAGACGAATGAAAGCAGAACTTTGGGACTTTTAGGTAACAGGCAGCAATAGGCCATGACAGGTTAATAAAGAGCATAGATTCATAGAATCACAGAATGTGTTGGGTCGGAAGGGACCTTTAAAGCTCATCCAGTCCAACCCCTGCAGTGAGCAGGGACATTGGGACCAGATCAGGTTGCTCACAGCCCCATCAAGCCTGACCTTGAATATCTCCAGGGATGGGGCCTGCACCACCTCTGGGTAACCTGTGCCAGTGACCGACCACCCTCATGGGGAAGAACTTTTTCCTCATATCCAACCTAAATCTCCCCTTTTCCAGTTTAAAACCATTACCCCTCATCCTGTCACTACATGCCCTAGAGAACAGTTCTTCCCTGGATTTCTTAGAGGCACCTTTCAGGAACTGGAAGGTCACTGTAAGGTCCCCGTGGAGCCTTCTCTTCTCCAGGCTGAACAGCCCCAACTCTCTCACTTGGTCCTTGTAGGGGAGGTGCTCCAGCCCCTGAGCATCTTTGTGGCCTCCTCTGGACCTGCTCCAGCACTTCAATGTCCTTCTTATATTGGTGGCCCCAGCACTGGATGCAGCACTGCAGGTGGGGTCTGACCAGGGCAGAGCAGAGGGGCTGAATCCCCTCCCTGGCCCTGCTGGCCACACTTCTTGTGATGCAGCCCAGGATGGGGTTGGTTTCTGGGCTGCAGATGCACATTGGTGACTCATGTCCAGCTTCTCATCCCCCATTACCCCAAGTCCTTTTCCTCAGGGCTGCTTTCCAGCACATCATCTCCCAGCCTGTACTGGTAACCAGGATTGTCCTGACCCAGGTGCAGGACCCTGCCCTTGGCCTTGTTGAACCTCATGAGGTTCACCTGGGCCCACTTCTCCAGCTTGTCCAGTTCTCTCTGGATGCCATCCCTTCCCTCTGGGACCCAGTGCTGTAACCAAGTGCAATTACCTCCTCTCTTTCAAGGAAGGTGTTAATACCGGTTGATCCTGAGTGATGGAGAACCTGGATGCTACTCTGAAAATGAATACTCAAAAAGTGACTCCCTAGGAAAGGAAGGGATGTCCATGATGTGAGCATGGTTCAAAGAGAGGAGAAAACTGTCCCCTAGGAAAGCCCAAAGGATGAAGGGAGTGAGGTCTGCAATTGTCAGGTTTTTCAGAAGGAGATGCCCCAGAAAAGTGAACGGGATCTGGATACAGCAACTATAAAGTATTTGCTAACTATTACAATACAAGAGACCCCAGCTGAAATAAAACAATGTAAATTTTAAAGTTTCCTTCTCTCCCCACCCTAAACTGATTTAAATGACAACTTGGATCTGTAAGTGATTTTCTGGACACTTACAACACTCTGCTCTAAAGATAACAGAAGCAGTGTGGAAGCTGCTGTGTCGTTTCAATGTTTCCTTACACAAGCTGTATCAAGTTGAGGTTTAAAATTACATAGCGTTACTGTATCAACATTTGAACAGCCAGAAACAGAGGAAAGATTGTATAAAATGGTGTAAAAATTGTATCAAAACCTTTCTGTCACACAACAGCTGCCTAACATACACAGACACACAGCTTCCCATGATGTGAAGACAGGGACAAGCGGTGGGAATACCTTAAACTAAAGGTTTGAATATTTATGGCACAGCCTAAATTTGAATATGAAGAAATTTGGGGGAAGTAGCATTGATTATCTGAAGTCCACATAAGAAGGCAAAGATTGTTACACTAAAGAAAAAGCTGTGTAAAGAGCACTTCATATGTGTGAGCGACTGCATGGCCTTTTTTCACACTTACTTTTGAGAAAGAAGCGAGGTCAACAGAGATTGCAAAGAATGACACAAGTCAATGAAATAAAAAGGCTTCAGTAAAAATTAGTAAAGAGAAAATTAAATTCTCCTGTTCCATTTACTTTAGAAAATGGTAAATGCATCATTTACGGACATTATTGCCACTACAGTAGTAACTGAAAACTGTGAAGACGGCGAACAGATGATGCCTTATTTATATCAATGGCACTTACTTCAGTCACTAAGAGTGAGCAGCAGATCTTCCCAATTAAGAAAACATATAAATATGTATACATACAAATATACACGTAAAAATACAGCTATTTATACATACCTCCTCTTCTCTGGTCTTGGTATTACCTCTCTTCTACATCACACAGAGTCACAGAATCATTAAGGTTGGAAGAGACATCTAAGATTAAGTCCAATCCAACACCTCCATGCCCACTACATGTATGTACTCTTATTTCTAACAAAAATAAACTCAATATTTGTTCCAGGTAACTGAAAACAAGAAATTTCTCATCCCTCTGGGCCCTGAATTCCAGAATCATCATAAAGAAAACTATATTGGTCACAGATTTAACTCCTTCCTAAATACTCTATTTTTCTAACATTTCCATTTGGACACTCAAGAATGTATTTGCATTTTATTAACGAGAGATTACCTTATCAGTGGCTGATGCAAAGCAACCAAAGAAGCATGGACTATAACCGATATGACAGAGAGGTGGAAGTAATCAAACATAACATTGACGTAATGGTGAAGGCCCCGGTGTAAGTTAAAGTGCAACTTTAAAGTTCGGCTACTAATTGGCTGTAGTGTGCTCAGGTCATCTGGTCTAAAAAGGAGATTAAAACAAAACAAGATGTAATTACAACAACCAGAATTAAAGTGCAAGTTAATAATAACCGACACAGATTGCAATTTCACATGGGTCTATACTTTGGAATGCAAGGGCAACCCCCTCAGGAAAAAAATACCACAAAAATAAATCAGAGTAAGACAAACCAGTTATGAAATATTTAGCATTGGATTTCTTTTTTACCCTCATATATGTCTAATATGAACGCACTGTGTCTATATAATACAGATTTCATCAGTTTAAAAAGTTAACAGATCTTGTTGCTTTAATAAAATCATCTCTACTTCAACTTACGAGTAGTCTGTATCCGTGAAGTGTAGGTCTAAGGTCAGCAGAAAATTCATTTCATTAAGAGACTCCTCAATCTAAAAAGAAATGGTAGAAGCATGAAATCTTCTCGGGCCCCTGATTTCTACTAATCCAATTTGTACATAATGAAGACTTAATTGTCTGAATACAGTAAAGCTGAATGGCAGATTACCTTCCTCTCATCTAACAGCATCTTTATCTTGAAAATCATCACGTCATTCACAGCAACTTCCTCATTTTTGTAAAGAATCTGAAATGTTTTACTGCAGACTATGTTGTCATGGACTGAAGCAGGAAAGGCAAGATCTGCACCTGAAAAGAGAAACAAATATTAATACGATTGGCCCAGAATCTGGAAATTCATTCATATGAAAATCATTCCTACTACTTTCATGACCACTATTAAAACGGTAACACCAACAAAATCAGCAATTACGGCTGCAGTCAGCAACTGCTGGACTCTGAATGACTGCATTTAGTTTCAATGAAATACTCTATCAACATTTTTAATGTAATTTGCTTTTAATGTAAGATCTGGACTGAATAATTTTTGCTACAGATGAGGCAAAGAACTTAAATGAGATCTAGCGCTCCACGGAAACCATCTTCATTCTTTCCTTCCAGATCTTTGCAGACCAGACCAGTCCAAGTGTATCACCCGAACTTTACATTTCTCATTCTATAAAACTTCTGCTTTCAGTCCAGAGGCTGCTCACAAAAAGTGTGATAAATGGTTGGGGAAATCCTTTGCCAAAAAAAGGTTGAAAGATTCGTAGAAGAAATGAGAAAGGGAACGGTTTAAAACAGTTATTGAGGAAGTACTTAGAATAATAGCGAGGGGTTATCACACAGGAAATACCATGACAAGGTATTATTCTGTGAAACAACATGTAAAATAAGAAGTAACTGGGAATAAAAGTGAAAGAAATGCCAACACTTTGTTATCACTTCTCTACAAGCAGACTCAATAACATTCAGAACATAAAGTCTTAGGAATTGTATAAACTGGGGTACAAAACATTTTTTAAAATTATTTTGATTCTTCTTAATAAATTGGGTTTTCACAGAGTCACAGAATATGAGGAGTTG
>NW_010170909.1:0-5849 GCF_000695765.1 Mesitornis unicolor | reverse complement strand
GAAGTCCAGATAAACTACATCCACAGACCTTATTGGTTTAGGGAATTTCCCTAAACCTTATTGGTTTAGGGAATTTAATTACAAGTTGTTTTCTTGCCTTAGCAATTTTATTTTTTGACTATTAAATGTAACAGGCAATTTGCTACTTCATCCTGGCTAGACACTGGACAGCAAGTATGTTTTAAGGCACCGTGCCCCAAAACCTTGGAGCCTTCCTTGTTTCCTCATGCAACAACAAAACATGTGCCCTCCCATACACTGCAGAACAGACAGCATTGAAACAGGGCCAGGAACAGAAGCAACCAAGCGGCATCCATCTTCAGAAGAAAGCGCAGAAACTAATCCAGCATCTGAATGCCAGACACTGAGTGTGCATATATCAAGAGAGAATAATACAGTGAACTAAATTTTTTCTGCATTTACATAGGCTTACCTGTTTTAACACACAAACAACACGTTACTGTGCAAAAGCTGCTGTACAGATGAATGGGGGCTGCTATAATGCACTAGTTATGTCCATGGATCCAAAAAATTCATTGTAAAGGACAGACAAGGTATCAGGCTCAGCTGCTCAACACGAAACAAGAACAAAAAACATTTTTAAAAATGCCTGATTGCTCACACAGAATGTAAGCTTCAGACAGTCACCTCTAAAAAGCATCTCTAGGGACTTTAAATATTTATCCAAAGTTGTGGATGAGATAAAAGCAGAAGGAAAAATATTCAGAAGACAAAAGGGAAAGTAGTAAATACCATACCTGCTTCATAATAAGGGAAAGAAATAATGGCATATGGGAATAGGGAAAGCAGCTGAAGGAGGACATCTGTTTTAATCATTTCATAGGACAGAAACAAGAGAAATAACCTAAATGCTGGTTTGGGATCCAGAAGCTCTTGCATATGGTGGGACTCAAGATTCTGGTAGTTATGGCCAGAGCGAAAACGTGATGAACTAGATGCCTGATAAGTATCACACAATTAGATTTAACCTGGAATAACGTATTAATACTGCAATGATAAAACCAGAGCAGTGCTCTGAAAACTGATGGTTTTAATTATGTTACATACCACTCCACTAGCTTCAGGAAAAGTTTCAGGTCTACCAAACAACCTTCCTGCTTAAAAAAAATATATATATATTGATTTTAAATGGTCCCTACTATCCAGACAACTGTAAAATAATGTGATACAGCTTAGGATTGTCTATACTGAGCCTCGAACAGTAGCATGCACAAACTCCCTTTACGCTACTAAAATATCTGTGTCATCAGTATATAAGCTTACCTATGGATCTCAACACTGCAGTAGCTTATTGGAGGAAGTATATGTTGCATTCATTCATATTTCACTCGTGTTGGGAAATAGGTGTATTGCTTACATTCTCAGTATGCACTCAATATATTCAATATAGAATTGTGTTTTCTACCCACTAAACTAGAGTCATCCAGACACTGCCAAAATAAAACAAAACAAAAAAAAACACAACCAAAAAAACAGGAAGAGCCCTGAGCTGGAAATACAAAATGTAGCCCAAGTGTCTGATCAGGTTTTTTCAGTACTAAAATCTGTGTGGCTGTGACAGTAAACATTACCAGACACAAGACAATCTCTCAGCTACCAAAAGCACTGGCAAGGTGATGCTGCTGGCAGTTGCTATGCAGTGACATCTCAAAAGCCTCTCTCAGGGCCACAATAAACTGAAAGGTTTGTCATTTCCAGCCCCCATGAGTAAGCGACAGCTCAGACAACAAACCAGGGTGCAGTTCAGTTTTCTCCTTTAAAAATACATCTATCGATCAAAATCCCTGCATGAATGGACAATGTAACAAAGTTTAGTATTTGGTTCACTTTTTTACTTAACATAGCTCTTTAAAGCAGAGTCAAAAATCTAAATCTCATCTAACTTAAACTTCAGCTGGATACAAATGTGAAAAAAAAGAAAAAAATCAAACAAGAAAAACCCTAAACAAAACCCAAAACAACACAGCATCACAAAACCGCCAAACAGCTGTAGCATCTCCTGAGCTGAAACTAATAAAGCAACACCACAAAGCAACTGAGCACTGCAGCAAGTTGCTTCCATTAGAAAATTATGGGCTTAAACATTTTTTAAAGAAGCACTGGAGCTAGAAAGCCTGATGGACCACCAAGTGTAATCACAGGTCAAACCTGGCAGGGTTGCACCTAATTACAAACACAGGTTACCCTTGTGTTTGGCTTACAAGAGCCTGTTGCTTTTGCTACCAAGGGTAAACCAAGCATTTATGGAAGTTTGTAGCATGGAGGCCATTTGAAAAAAAAAACAAAAACCACTCGCCTATGGATTCTCTGCTGAATGATAAGTACTGCACCTCCTCCTTCTTCGCAACTATCTCCAAACACCAAATACAAGACATATCTCCCTCTTCTACCTGGCCACCTGGATTTAACAAACTGATGTAAATATAAGACCTTTACCATTGTTTTCAGGTCAACTAAAACTGCCTAATAGGTTAAAACACTTCTGTTTGCCTTCTGGATGAGGAAGGGGAAAATAATGAGCATCGTCATTCAAGGAAAACAGTAAAATGGCATGGTTTTATTTGGAGTAACATTACCTGTACTATTTATACAGAAAATCAGATATTTAAAAATAGTACACCAAATAATTGACATGCAGAGTTAGAGGAGTTACTTATTTTCTAGAAATTTTAGTCATTTATAAAAAAATGCAACCTCCCTCAAAAAACTCCACCTCCTGATACTACACCTCAGTTTTGACAGGAGTAGCAGTAATATCTTCTTGTATCTTAACTTTACAAGAAGTCCTTAAAAGGAGGATTTAAAGCTCCAGTATTACCTATAAAAGATTACGCTGAAATACCTTAGCATATACTTATAAAACTTTTTTGTAGACATTTAATAATTTATCCCTACAACAGGAAGACAGAAGGCCTTTTCCAAGTCTACTCAGCAAATTGTCAGCAGAGTCAAGATTAGCATTAATCTCTCTTAATGCTGTGAATTTAGGAAATTCACTGTTAGAATGGGACAGTTTTTAAAAAAAAGTCTCCCTCAGAACAGACATGCACATTTACTGCCATCAAAAATTGCCAAACAGCATTCCATTAAACTTCCCAAAAAAAACCTTCTGGAGTGAGAATAAGGAAAAATTTCAGCTCTGAATTGCCTGCAAGTTCACAGCTCCCGTTTTCACATACTTGTAACAAAAAAGCTTCATTACATAACTGCAGTGTTGTTTTTGCCATAGGAACTCTTTCAAATGACTTCCACGTTGCATGTGGCAGGTCATGCCCTCACTGGAACAAACAGACAGCTCCAGCAAAGCTGAGCTTCAGATAACAGCAAATGATAATCGACTTCCATACCCCTCAAAAGCTTTTGCAATAACGTCACAGATACACTGCAGTTGTGCCTGCTCCAGCCTAACAAACTTCAGCCATTTCACAAGATTTTCATCACTTCCCAGTAAAAAGACCAAAACCAACAAAAAACACCCCTCTACTTGATTGACTACACTTACCCACTACCACCAATACACTAAATCATGAAGCAATTGGTGTCAATGGACACTGTGGTACAGCTGCACCCATTTAAAAGCACAGCTGCTCAAGAAATAAAAGCACATTCTTTTCATCCAGCCACAAAACTTTCAGAAACATGAGTGACAAATCTGCTTAAGTGGATATTTATTAGCAACACTAAGGGCTCCTCCTTAGATCCACAGTGTTTTGTTCCAGGCCCAAATCTTCTCTCAGCATAGAATTACTCATTTTTGCGACTGTCCCGGCTTCTACGAGCAGCTGTTCTTCCTGAATATTAATAATAATTATTTGTATTCAAATTCACCATATACTAAGTGCTGACCATATACATGAACACGGTGTATAAGGCCCCCAAATGCCAGCTGCTCTTTATAGCTGTTCTTATGAGCCCACCTCACCAAGGCCTATGATGCTACACCCTGAAAGCCCAGCTTCAGCATAAGCATCTGGGTCTGTGGCAAATGAAGATATTTTACTTTTTCCCATGGCCTCTGTGTCATATCCTGTTTCTCAGAGTCCTCCCATTCCCCTAAACATGACTTATCTCTCCAGCACTTCTTTTGCTCAGACTCCAGGCTGACTACCCTGCTGACAGTGAAGCAGCATGAATGCCAGCTTTGCATATAATTATATAAAGATTTCAAACCACGCTCTACTGTATCCTGGCTTTCGAGTACAGTAATTCTAAGAAATAAAAATCTGAGAGTTAGATGTTTGTAAAGTGTTTTGCTATCATACGACAAAAAGTATTATCCAGAAGTACTGTTTATATTTATTTGTTGTAATAGTAGTTAGTTCAAATAAACAATGTGACGGAAGTAAAAAAGCATTTGTTTGCAAGACTGCACTCTAAAATGACTAAAATATGTTTCCAGATTAAAAGTTAACGATGCACAAACACAAGCCAAGACCAAATTCTGCTGTCCTTAAATTAAGCAAGCTGAGCCTAAAACTACTGCAAGTCTAAAATGGTTTACAAAGGACAAAACTAGAGCTTTGACATGTTGGTGCATGGAAAGTGCACGGCAATTGCCTAATATAAAGGTACTTACATGTAAGTCTGAGAACAGATGCTGCAACAGTACCGAAGCTGGGGTGAGATTTGGTGGTTTTGGTTTGGTCAGAGTTTTTTTGGTGGTTTCTTTTCTTTCCTGGAAATAATCCAGGGACAGCATATGGAAAATAGAACAGAGATTACAAAAAGGAAGGATTGTTCCTGAGAAAAACAGTATTCTCAGCAGAGCTATGCACGGCTCAGGAAATGGACAACTGACCCCTGCTCAGGGAAGATTTTATCAATGAATACTTTTTGGTTTTACAATCAACATTACTGCAGAAGGGTGGAGGAAGGCCACGCAGATTATGATATCTGCTGTATTATTTCTCAACGTTACAAAAGAGATTTAAAATACTGCTATCTAAATGCTGTCCATTAGTACGCAAAAAACATTTTATGGAGGAACACAGAGCAGGGGTGAGTATCTGCTAAGCAGTTCCATCTGCTGAAGTCAGTGGTCCAAGCAGCCTCTGTGTAATCTGAAGCCTTTTCCAAACACACGCTTTGCCCTGCTAGCCAAAAAAATAAATACTAGATGTGCTCCCATTTGGCCCAAAAATTAAAGCCTAGAAATTATTAAGAGTTACAGTGAATATCAGTAAAAACAATCCTCTCCCAAACACGTCTCAGGAACAAAGGCTAGAGCAAAAATTGTCTCAGTGTTTACTCAGAAACATACAAAAAATTGTGTATAAGCCTGCCAAAACCAAGTGATCAAGTAGTCCCAGAACAGGGGAACCCAAAAGCACCACTGGGTAAAGCCCTGGAAGAGAGAAGATAAGGTGTGGTAGGAGGGGGAGCACAAGTGACTAAAATCAAGAGCTCAGTGCCAAGTCTGAGCTCAATTCTGTTCTCTCATATGTAGGCACATATCATTACTTTGTAAAATGGACTACTGTGTTTACACACCAGAGCAGCAGTAGCTGCTTCAAAGAATCACTGATCAATATGTCAGAAAATGCATGCAAATTCAATGCTATACAGAGCCATTTCTGGACTCAAGGGTGAAGCCAACAATTTGCTTTCCATTAAAGCAGTTATATCAGAACTGAAGACAGCACAAAGAATACTGGTTCCAAATTTTCCTACTCTGAACTGAAGGAAGAAGGTGTTGACTGTAAACTTAATGCTCATATTATTGTGCTCAGTTCCAATATTCCCCAATTTCAGCCCACAGAACTCAGAAATGGGTCTCCTCATTTTTCTTTTCCTCCTTCTTCAGTATAAATTGGGGAATGACCTATTAG
>NW_010170908.1:0-2914 GCF_000695765.1 Mesitornis unicolor | reverse complement strand
CAGTCGATCTCCTTCTCACACTCTCTGATGGTCTGGCAAAATTGGCAAAATGTTATTCAGTAATTTGACTCTGCCATTCCGGATAACCTCTCCAGTTTCCCAGTTAGATTACTTACAGTTACTATAACATGAAGAGCTGTGAATCAGCTGTAATTGGGTAGCAAGCTTGCCCTGTGGTTGCACATGTCTACTGCTGCTTATTACTGCCCTTCAAAAATGCACACAGTCTTTTCTCTAATAAAGAATTAAACTCATAATGACAAAGCAATAAATGGCAATGATGAGCAAAGTTCTGGAAACTAGAAAGAAGAATTGAGGAACACAGGCTGTATTTTGGTTTAGTAATATCTTGGTTTAATCCCATGTTTTTGTTTTGGGTTTGGTATTGGGTTTTATTCTGACAGAAATTAATTCTAATAATGGCTATGCACTTTGTTGCAGGAGGATGGCCTGGGAGGATAACTGGATTGAGATTTGTGTTTAGAATGAAAATTAGGAAAAAGTATTTGGAAATATCACTATCAAGACATGTAGCAGGTAAACTACATGTCTAGAAATTATTTTTATTTAGCTAGTTTATGGCTAGGAAAACGATGCTCGCGTTCACAAGTGCTTCTTTCTATTCTTTTGAGGGGTAGGGGGGAACCAGATTTGGTTCTACATTACTGCTTCCAGTGTATTTTTGTTTCAAAGAGTAAGTCAAATTCTGCAGCATATGATCTTGGATATTTTCCCCAGTATGCTTAAGCTTCAAGTGAGACTGGAACAGGAAATCACTCTTAATTTTACTTGATAGCAATGATCTGTTCAGTAGAAAGGTAGAATGCCTGCTAGATCTATTATAACCTTTCTCCTTCAAGGAGACATGACTAATAACTCAACTAAGGAACCTTGCAGAGTTGATCAAAACTTCCTAAAGTATTGATTCAGCTCCTCTTTAGAACATCACATGGCACTGAGTAATTACTCTTCCTCTTCAGGGGTCCATGTCCATGAAATCTCAGTTTTCAAATCTGTCTCTCTTTAAGGGTCAGAGAGAGAGAGAGAGCGCAGGATTTTCTCTCTATTGTCCCCTACCCTCCCAAGGGGAGGATTAAGAAAAGGGAATAGAGAGAAAAAAAAATGCTTTGCACAAGGTTGGAAGTTAAGACTGCAACAAGTTTAATGAAAAAACAACAGGGGAAAGGGAAAGGGAACTAATAAGGGACAAAGGATATTTAAGTATATACAAAACCTGATCCCAGTAGTCCCGAGTGGAAGTGTCCAAGCAGTGCCTCGTGGAGGCTGCAACTGCTGTAACTCGTCACCAGGGACCGCAGTGGTGTTGGGAGCAGGTGGTGGTGGATGCTGCCAAGCACGTGGAGGTAGCCCCAGCTGCCCCAAGAATGCGACAGGAAGCAGCCCAGGAAGGCAGGAAAAGCCCGCGAAAAACCTCGGTTTATTATAGACTGTGGCCAGAAAGAGGAAGGAACAGTACTGATCTCAGACCCCCCAGGGTCCTACAGACACCACCAGTCCTTCCTTTTCAGAATGGTAACCCTTAAACCATAACATTCCATCAGGCTGGTAACCCTTAAACCATAACAAAATCAATCACCTGTTTTAGCTGATGTATGAGTATACATACACAGATACACACAAACACACATATGCATATAAATATGTATTTACACACAAATACATATATGCATATATATACCTATTTTTATATATATGTATGTATACACACAAATATATAGCAAGAAATATAAATATATCTGTATCTGAACACATATGAAACTGTTCTAACTATAAGAAATTATGAGTTACAGGAGTGATGGAGTCATATAATCAAGTAGGACCTTGCAGATCATGACTCCAAATACATAAATTTGTTTTCTGATATTGTCCTCTAGTGTGCTTAGTCTTTCTTCTATTTTGGTGTAAATATAATAAACATTATTTGTCTGTTATTCAGATTATGATGGAAGAAATGGAGGGGTGGGAAATGGGCAGAAAAGGAAAACCATATGTGTAACTCTACTCAAGACAGCTGTGTTGGTAGTGTTCTAATAATGGTTAAGGGTACTTCAGCATTATGCAGTACCGTTTTCCTCTGACTAATGCTTCTGCAGTTGCATATAATTTCACGTGCAACATTCTCAAAAGCTTTTCTGGACAAACTCAACACATATGATTAGTGCTTTCCTTTCCTCAGGAGGCTACGAACCTGTTATAGGAAGAAAAGAGTGTTTTGACATGATTTGATTTTTGATGGTGTTTGCAATTTGGCTTGTTCTCATCTTGCCTTTTTTCAAGGAACTGATATTCATTCGTTTAGTTATTCTTGTCCCTTGGCCCCATGGATGTTAAACTCAGGGATGTTGTATTGGGTTTTCTGTGAGGGTTTTTTTTTGGTTGTGTTTTTTGGTAACGGGGGAAGGGCTATGGAGATGGCCCTTTAAGAAGCTATCTGAAAAGCTCCCCCTTTGCCTTTGCCAGACCCACCTCTGACCAGGGCCAAGCCAATCAGCACCCCTGCAAATTCATGTATTTAGTGGGGGTGCAGGGCATGCCTCGTTCTCTCTCTGGCACCGGCCCTAACAAATGCAGCCCCAGGTGCAAGTGGCACGGCCCCGGCCTTGCCCGGCTGGGCTTGGCCAGCCCCGACTACAACTTAAGCTTAAGCCCCACTGCAACTCCATCATGAAAAAAAGAGAGAGAGAGAGACGGGATCTCCATAACCATCAGAAGAGACCTGCAACGGAGAAAGGAGTGGGGCCTGAGGAGAACAACTTTGAAGAACACCAAGGTCGGTTTGAAGGAAAGAAAAAGAGAGGGAGGAGGAGGAGGATGCAGAACCTAGGTTTCCCCTTTGCAACCCGTGGCGAGAACAGGGTCAGATGGTCATGTGTGAGGGAACTGTGACCATGGG
>NW_010170907.1:0-19552 GCF_000695765.1 Mesitornis unicolor | reverse complement strand
AGGTCGAGAAGACTCAGCCAGGGTCTGCACGGTGAGAGGCTGAGGAACAACGGGTGTGAGCTGAAATAAGAGATTCAGGCCAGGGGTAAAGAAAGGGCTTTTCATGCTGAGGACAGTGGGGCAGTTGGAGGGGGTTTCTCCCGGGGTTCTCCTCACTGAGGTAGACACAGCCCTGAGCAGCCTGGTCTGACCACACAGCTGGCCCTGCCATGAGCAAGAGGTTGAATTGGAGGCCTCCTTACAACCTGAATTTTCTAATAATCGACAGTCTTGATGGAGGTTGTCCTCTGCTTTGTTAAAGGCATCTTCCAGATGCCTTTGTGGATTCTGACTGCTGAAAGGTCTGGGTATGAAAACCCTGATAAGGTGAAGTATAAGGGCAGCTGCTGTGCTGTACAGGCCCCAGGCATGCTGTGGGATAGTCTGCCCCTGGCACCTTCCCTACTTAAGGGCAACTCTCTTGCCCTACTTTGGACTCTCCTTTAAACCATGTATCAGACTTTTCATTCTCTACAACTTTTCTTCCAGCATATGAAATGTCTGTCTATTTTTGGACCAAGAAGTGATGCTCCGGCCTTCAATTTGTGCATACATGTACAAGAAGAAAAGAAAAAGCTGCAAGAGAAATGTACTAACAGGTGTAAAGAAACAAAAACAAAAAAAACCCCAACTGTCTGGTTAAGAAAACAGGCCTCTTGTAGTTTTCATCTCTTTCTCTCTCATCAAGAAAATTATTTACATTACGTGCACTCATACTGAATTGCAAAATCTAGCACACAGTATATGTTGCCTGTACAACTTCACTTTATCCCTTTTATGCATTCTACCTAAAGCTAACTACAGACTTCTCACTTGACCCTCATATGCACCCCAAACCTGTGTTTTTAGTACACAGAACAGATTTTTCTACTTTCAAGGAGAGCTGTGCAGTAAAATAAGCTATTTTCTGTGTAATCCTTGTGTCATTTCTAGAAAAATTAGAATGGTAGAGGGAGGGGGGAAGAGCAGGATCATGACTGAGGCTGGTGAGAGCTCCTTACAGAATTCTAAAGAAATTGTAAGGTATTAAGTTTTCTTTACCAAAAATTTCTGTGATGCTGTGTGCCACATTGCTTGAATCTGATTTTGTGAAGGGACTGAGGGATGTGTTTTCACAATGCCAATCTTAAGATGCTGGGGTCTCATTTTGAGTAGCTTACTACTGAATATTAAGTAAACAGGCAATATACTGTGAGTATTCTGTGCATTTAATAATGCATAAGATTGAGAAATTGAGTCCTGTTAGATACTGATGAATATATTTTCTTTAATCTTGGTGCTTCAGGCTGAAAAGCAAGCCTGCAGTTTGTGGGAGTGCTGTTAAAAGAAATTAACGTAAGCACACAGAGGAGCAATGAGTCGGCAATGAATAGAGAGCAAGCAGTATTAGATCCCTGCTTAATTCAGCATTGTTCATTTTGCAGCCAGTGAAAGAGGTTAGAGACTAATAATTAAAGAAGGAATTATAATGCATGCACACAAGCAGTTTTAATTCTCACAAACTATATTGCTTGATGTTGTAATCTTCATGTTTTATTTATTATAGTGTATAATTTAAACAAAGCTATTGAAGTATTTTTAGAATCTCTAGCTCCATATTCAAAAGCAGTATTAAAAAAAAAATCCTTCAACTCTTTCAAAGAGGAGATGTATCATTTTTCAGGAGAACCAGTCACTGTGGCTCTTTCTTCGATATAACAAATGCTACAATTACCACAATGCCAATGGGGTTAGGATTTTACCTCTAGATGCTTTTCATATGCAGAACAGTTTCTAAAACTCCATGTATGATCTTCCCTGGCTCATTCCTCAGATGCTGTAACTTCTCTAAGAATAAAGGAAGGATAGCAGAATAGACACCAGTTCCTTAAGAAAATAAATCAGCAGCTTAACGTGCCTTCCTAAAAACAGTAACTACTTTTAAAGGCTTAATTTACAGACACAATAGGAGACTCTTGGTCTCTGCAGCTTTCTGAGACTACCTGAGTTTGCACCGTCCAAGCTGCTTTTCCTAATTTCTAGCACTTGTGTGATTGCCAGTATCTAATACCATTGGCCTGAGCAAGTTTAATTGGCATAGTACTAAAAACAGCTGTGCCTGCAACAATCTTGTCTTCAATAAGGTTCTCTGTGTTGCTAAAACAAGTGGAAATCCCTGCAGTGATATTTCCCTGGATTGGAAAATTCAGGAAGATTTTAAAAGAAACCGCTTCAGACTCTCTTCAGAGAGATTCAGACACCTCTGCTGAGAACCACAGTTAGCAGTGCCCCCCAGAGAGGTTTATTTTTACGGTGATGTTTCTTCTTATGCTGGTTTTAGGTTATTTGTTTCTGAAAAATCTGCTGCTTTATTACAAACTTTTCTTCTTCTCTGTTGTATAATTTTGGAAAAGTAAATAGTCTAGCAATTTCATTGTTTTAAAAAGCTATGTTTTAGAAAATATAAAATGTAATAGAGTTTTTGATGTATGCTTTCCCTTAACTCTTTTATTGTGGCAAATGCCTGGCCTAAGGAGTAGAAGGATGTAGATAATTTCATAAGCAGAGTAATGAAATATCTAGGTAGCCAAATGAAGTCTATGTCGTTCTGTCTACAGCATGTCAGGTGGTGATTTTTGTAGTCTATTAATTTTTAGGAGATGTACTGCTGCAGCGCTTGCACTAGAGAAATGCCACTAATCCAGATTTAAATATTCTTCTCCACCCTCTCCTCACTTTTCTGAGTTTATATCTAATTCTGTGTAGGTGCCTCTGTGGTAAGAACTGTTACCAATCTGTTGTTGCAATCAATATGCAAAATTTCTTGAAAGTGCTGTTTAACAGAAAGAAAGACTGCAGCAATGCAACTGCATGTAAGCACAGCAAATATTAAACCTCATATTGGAGCTGCTGTCTGTACAGATTGTAAGTCTGTAGTCGAAATGGTTGCTGGCTCAACTCTCGCCCCAGTAGGCTTCTCGGCTTTACCTAGATAACACTAATGTAGCTCCCCTTTATAATGCTTATCCTGCAAAGACTCCACATTAGCCTGGTGGCACAGCTATCAGCAGTGTCTGTTACAAAAGACAGTAAATGAGGACAAAAATACTAATTTCCAATGGTAAACTATTTGATATTAAAAGAAAACAAGACATAAGGAGAAATACTCATGCTGCGTTCTTGTATGTAAGGATTTCTTCATTTTAGAGATGTCAAAGAAGAAACAAATGAAGCAAAAGTTCTGAGAAATGGCTGAAGTGGACACAATAAAACTGCATAATCTGCTCCTACTGCAATAATATAACTACTGTTAAACTTAATTTTTAGTTCTTTAATTTTAGTTATTCAGCACCACCATTTTGTTTCTTAATGCATAAAATCCCAAGTGGTTTAGAAACTGGTCCTGAAAGAGCGTGTCTCTTCTTCTTGCATAAAGTTTTCTTATAGATGGGGATAAGCTTCTAGAAAGCTGCTTTCTGGAAAGAAATGTATCTTCTTTTCTGTTCAGAGGTCCATCAGCTGGCATCCAGCAAGTTTCCAAGGCACTGAAAAAGCATGTGACAATATCTTCCGTAATTAATAGAAAACCTGCTACAGCATAAAACCATGTACTAGGAAAAGAGCTTCATTGTACTTGAAATTTTAATGTGATAGACCTGCATTATCAATCAAGACCCTCTTAATGGACAGTATTTTCAATCTATTGGCACATGAGGCTTCACGTACCCAGTAATATGATTTGTATGGAGCGTCTCAGGGTTACATGGTTAATACACATGCATGAAGTCATGTGAAAGGTACCCTTTGGCATTGTAGGAGTGGATGTTGCCACTACATTTGATTGCTTGCCAAGGAAAGCCCCTTCCAATTGGGTACTTCTTAATGTGCGATTCTGCGTTGCATTTCTGGCAGTAGAAGAGTACAGTGAATTCCCTCTGGCCTTGCATTTTGACACGTCAGATATAGCCCAAAAGAAGAGGCAAGTTATACTGCTGTGGTGCGAAGGCATGAGTTTTATCACACCTCAGCTGTGGTGCTGACAGGGGGGACAAATGCAACAATCCCACTCGGACAGCTCCTCTATGGTGATTATAAGCGGATAAATATAATTGTGGGGTTTTGGAATGACTCAGATTCCAATCTTGCAGACGCTACTGGCTAAAGTACTCTTTCTTGTGAGTGCGCCTTCTGAATTGCTAAGATTCTTCCTGGTTATGGCTATACCGAGTTGAGGGTTGTCCTCAAGTTAGGACATGTCGCCTCTGTAGAAGGAGATGTTGATTGTCAGACCATAGTATTAAAGAAAACAAGCCTGCTTTTATCTCTGGAAGAAAAGGCACACCTCAAGGGCTTTTGCGCCTTTTATAGCAATAGAAGTTGTAGAGTTAAGAGTGTTGAAGGCAAAACACAAAATAACAAAAAGTCCATAAGATGAGCAGTATGTGATGTAAAGTAAACACTATGACTTTAAACTCTTTATTCAACTGGAGTTAAACAGGGTGGGAGGTGGGAGAGAGTTGCATGGGAATTATACCGTGTTGGTCGTGAAATTGATACCCATAGATGATACTTGTCTTTTATCTTTAGATTCCCCATTTGTTTGATTCTGTAGCATTATTAAGTGTCAAAATCAATGCCACAACATAAATTCCCCTGAACAGCAAAAAGCAACCAGTAGTTCAAAGTGACTGCTGATGTGAAAAGCCTGTATTCCCTTGATGTTGCTGCTTGGCACTGCTACAGACTGGGTAGTGAAGCGGATAACAAATATTGGCATGGGTAAGTGGCAAGTGTCGCTGAAGACCTAGATTTTGTTTGTAGAGCAAACATCCACAACAGACGGAAAGATCCAACCTGGCAGGCCAACCAGGGCTCGAAATCATTTATGCCAAAGAAATGTAGTTGAAACATTATTACATGATAATAGAGGATGAAAGCCATTAAGCAGGAAAGCAATTTACTTCTTTTACAGCTCCATTATACCAACCAGTGCAGACTCAAGGGAAAAAATAATTTTAAGAAAAGCAAAGGATGTGTTGTTTTTGTATCTTAGTAAAAACATGATTGCTGCATATCTGAGATTTTGATTGCAAAGCTGATAATTGTGTTCGTATATAATCTCCATTAAAATCTCTCTAAAATGTTTCTGATTCTAATGTATTTAAGTACTGATGAAAGCTTCTGGGCTCTGGTTGGAGAGAGCTTGTCTTCATCAAGTCAAAAGCTGTGTTGGATACATTTGGCACATATACACTAGCTACAACTTCTAGGTGTGAGGCCATAAAGTGAAAAGCATTTGGGATGAGAGAATGAACACCTTGTAAAGAGGCCAAAACAGCTGGCTCTGTCACACAGAGTAGAAGAATGAAGATGAATGTGAAAGAGAGGACTGTAAGAAAATGCTGTCTACTGTATCAATGGTAGTGTGGAAAGGATTACATAAAATGGATACAAGTGTACTACTACTACTAATAGCAGTAATAGTAATAATAATAATACTGTAACTTTCAGGGGCACATCCTATAGCCACTTCATTACAATAATTCAAGGAAGCATCCTATGTGTTCTTTGTGCAGGGATGTGGAAAGGTGCTATTGCCTCATCAGGAGATTCTTGTGTGTCTGTATAAGCTCTGATCTCTACTCCTGCTTTAAGAATTGTTGCTATAAAATGCCTGTGGACCATGCTGATCATGCTGATCTCTTTTCCTCCTGAGGGTAAGGTTTTCTTGTATTGACTTTTAGTTTGCAATTTCAGATTGAGCAGATGGGGTTGTGTGAAAGAGGGCTCTCACTCACCTGACAAAAGCTATGGATAATTATCACATTTGACAGGCATTTTCACGGGGCTGATAGAATATTGGAAAAAATGTAGGCTGGAAGGGATGCTTTTTATTTATATTGGAGTCCCATGAGAGCTGTGCCAAACAGACTAAGGTTCCACCCTGATCCCATTATCCTCAATGGTAAAATGGGTATTTATGTCACCAGTGTAATATCTATCATAAATATTCCTAGAATCAGCCAGGTAAAGAACCTGAGAGCTGTGGACAACCTTACCACTCAGCTAAATTTGAAGAAACCGAGGCTGATTATGACTCAGTATAAATCATGTAACACCTCATAGGAACAGACTCACCAGGAATCTTTAAATAAGTTCTTCTGTCACACTGTCTCATGGCAGGAAGCCAAACCATTCACTAAGAATGCCCTGAAAAGAGCAAATCACAATGAGAGAAGATGACATTGGTTCATCAGATGAGTTATGTGTTAAGGCCACAACTCTGTATGGGAGTCTTGGCCTCATTACTCCAACAAAGACAAATCAGAATGTGTATCAGAATACTTGTAAAGGAATAAAATAAAATTCTTGCAAGAACTTTGAAGATCTTTTTTTTTTTAAACTTTCCCTATTGCTTTCTAAAATGTTTTAAGTTTCTACCACTTGCTGACTTTATTTTCCTGCTAAGTTTTGAAACTTTCCAATGGTGAAAAGTTAAAATTGTGAGAGGGAAAAACCACAAATTTGATACCATATCCAACTACCTACCAGTTTTCTGAAAGCTAAAACTTTTTGAAAATAAAAAACATATCCAGCATACGCTCCACTTAGAATCATAGAATCATCGAATGCATTGGGTTGGAAGGGACTTTAAAGATCATCTGGTCCAACCCCACTGTAGTGAGCAGGGACAATGTTACTAGATCAGGTTGCTCAGAGCCCCATCAAGCCTGACCTTGAATATCTCCAGGGATGGTGCCTCCACTACCTCACTGGGCAACCTGTTCCAGTGATCTACCACCCTCATATTGAAGAACTTTTTCCTATTATCCAACCTAAATCTACCCTCTTCTAGTTTAAAACCATTACCCCTCGTCCTATTGCTACATGCCCTAGTGAACAGTTCTTCCCCAGATTTCTTATAGGCGCTTTTCAGGTATTGGAAGGTCGCTATAAGGTCCCCACGGAGCCTTCTCTTCTCCAGACTGAACAACCCCAATTCTCTCAGCCTGTATTCGTAGGATAGGTGCTCCAGCCCTTCGATCATCTTTGTGGCCCTTCTCTGGACCCACTCCAACACTTCAATGTCCTTTTTGTGTTGGGGACTCCAAAGCTGGACGCAGTACTCCAGGTGAGGTCTCACCAAAGCAGAGTAGAGGAGGAGAATCACCTCCCTTGATCTGCTGGCCACACTTCTTTTGATGCAGCCCAGAATGGCTTCTCTGGGGTATGTGCTGTGGATTCTCTAAAGGAGGTTTTCCAACGCTGTAGAGAGGACCACAGAATACTGGTGGTGTGGGTCACCTCCTGTTTCATTTGTGGAACAAACAGGGACAACCACAGCAACTGCTCCAATGGAAAAGTAACACAAGAAAATATTTAGTAATTTCTAACTGTTCCAACTGTGGTTCTGGCCTTCACATTCTCTGCAAGGACAGTGCATACAAGAGGCAGTTAAGATACTTATTTCTGTCCCATTCCAAGTGCTTAAATAAGATTCCTGACTTTTCTTTTCCTGGCAACTCCTCGTTGTATCTGGAAGCAAGGAAGCAGCACTAGCATACTCTCAGTTATCTGCAGACCATTAGCAAATTGTCTGCTGGCGCTGTCTTGGAGATCACTACTATGGAAAACACAAAGAAGTTGTGTGTCTGTGACTGTAGTAATAAATCCACTTCACTTGATCATTACATAAAACATAAAAGCTCACTCATCCTCTATGAAGATACAAATGTTTATGAACATATCTTTTTCTTACACCGGTACTTGGGTGAAAACCCAACTCCTCCTTCATTCTAGGCCTCATGATGTGACTGTGCTTGGGTGACATCTGTATAAGCCCTTCACAGAGCAAAGAAAATATCAAATCAATCCAATCAACTCAATTGGGAATGCATTTACAGCAGCTGAAGAAGAAAGAAATATTCAGGTTGGTGTTAGAATGAAAAAAATAATTTAAAGTTTCCTGATTAGCAGGGGTTTTAATTTTTTTTTTCATAAAAATGTGTCACTGGAAGTTGAGCACGTTATGTGTATTTTGTGATACTTCATCACGACTAAGAGAGAATTTTTTTCTTCCAAATAACTGTTTTTCTCAGTACAGTCCCAATGTTCCTTTCTTAGTTTATCCACATATTTTTCTACAATTATGTGTGTTTTTGTAAGCACACATTTGCAGTATCTCTGAACTTGCTTCCCGGGGTATGACCCAATCATTAGGGCTGAACTAGTCAAGTGATTTAACATGCAAAGATTTCAGGTAGGGTGTAACCGGAGGAGGGAATGCAGCCCACCCAAGTCTGAGCCTGTGAACGCCAAGTTTAAGTAAATCTACTAGCAGGCTTTTTCCCTTTAACCCCCCCCCCCCCCCCTCCCCGCCTCAACAAAACGTATGATCAAAAGGTGAAGAGTTCAGTTATGGAACAAACAGGACCTCTTTAAAAATACGCAGCTGGCTTTAGCCAAAGACAAACTATGATGTCATTGGGTGGGAACTTCCCCTCACTGTATGCAAGCCACGCTGGAGCGATGGGATGCAACTTGTGAATTAAATCACAGGCGTGATTTTAATATCTTCTAGGGTGTACTTGTTACATCTAATCTGCAATATCAGTGATTTTCTGGTTTATACCTTTGACTGTTGATCATCTGCCACAAACTGGGGCCCACGCAATTTTCCATTCCTAGCCACACTACGCTCATACGCAGATGGGAGGCTAATCTGATTTGCAAAGTTGTCAATCACACCATCGATTAGGTGCTAGATAATGGTGCTAATGCAATTATTAAATGGCAAGCAGCTTTTGCAATGTTTTCTTTCAATAGCTTGTGGGGCCCTACCTATATTACAACCACAGCTGATTCAGGGAACCTGGGTATTGACAAGTAACCCTATAACTGGGTTTTAACGTTTGTATTGATTGGTTCAAAGTTGCCAAGACCTTAGTCCTGCAGACCTTTAGGTACATAGTTCATATTTTTTCATCTGTTTGCAAAGCTAGAAACTAGTTTTGCCCACAACAGATTTCCTGTGCAGCCATTTAGGCTTAGATACCTTTATAGGAAATTCCTTGAGAAAAGGCCATGTGTGCTGCTGTCAGAAAAAAATATTTTTAAGAAAAATTGGTACTTGTGTCTAATTCTCACCATTCCAGGTAAGACTTGTAAGAGAAACAAGTCAAATCCTGGCTTCGTCGCATCACTAAAAAACAACCTCTCTTGACAGCAATGGGGCCTGAATTTTATTCTTTATGTTTTACACTGAAATATGGCCCAGCACTGTAAATCAACTCTTTTACTTTTGAGGGCTTAGATCAAAATCAGTTGAAGAAGCAAATTAGCTTGCTGGTTGTTTGCTACTACTGTATGGGCATTTGTCTGTAACATTAAACTTCCACACAGTGTTTTCTTTTCTCATGGAAAGACCAGGGTTAACTGTTAGAAATTTTCTTAGTCTGTGATGAGTTACATTAGTATATCTGTCTGAGAGAGATCCAAATAAAACATCCATCTCTCTTAGATCTTGTTTTTCCCAGGAAGAATGGGATGAATATTTCATTTTTAATCAGAGTTTACTATTTCACTTATATGAATTTTTTATTAATCACACTCAAGGAAAAAACAGCAGATAACAAACAGCTTGCAATTGGCATTGATTTTCAAAGAAATCTGTTACCAGTTTTCAAGTACTATATTCACAAAGGTCAATAAACTCAAAATGCACAGACTCATTGTTAGAGCCTACAGAGTGCTGACAGGAAAATGTGTATCACGAAGAGCTAATCTCTTTAAAATCATCTATCCCAAGTGTTTGCCTCAGGTCATTTTTTAGCATAAAAAAAAGCATACCATGTATATCTCTGACCTTGCCAAGACATCTGTGATGTCTTGTATCAAATATTATTAATATCCTGATTTTCAGATAATTTAAAGTTTGCCTGACCCAAAGCCAAAAACTTCACATGGAAAATATAATATGGCTTATTAATTTTGTTTCTTGAAAGGAAGACATGACAATGAATATTGAGCCCAATTTCAAATTCTTTAATATTGCATGCATTTATAAAATGTTTAATCAAAATGGTTACTCTACTGATATTTTATCATACTCACTTTGATTATTATCCATATGACATTTAGCAGTATTACAGTTTTATGCAAGTAAAAGCAGCCTTCCTTCGCTGTTAACAATTTACATGACTGGTTGTATCATTATTGAGAAACATGGTTATCCTGTATCCAATTTTAGATTAATGTGAATTACTCAGTGTTGTTGTCCTTTGAGTGAGTGGAAATAGTCATTACATATAAAATCAAAGACTAACAGTAACACAATGCATCTGTTTACATTGGTACTGCTTTGCCCAGAAGTTCCCAGCAACTAACTTTTGCATTCAAGGTTTGACTTGCACACGCACCAGCGTCTTTCCATGCAAGCTGTGCTCAGAGCAGGTTCGAGTTTCTTACCAGTTCCATATACAAAAAGTAATCTCACTCTAAATTGATTTAATGTGCCTGTACAGCAGGTGTGTGTGTCAAGTGTATGAACTGATTCAAGGGAGACCAATAGTGCAATTCTCTGTTTGGAATAGGACTTTTGGGAAAGAAGTGATAGCAGCATCAGTGTTACTCGGTCCTTTGGAGTTGAGCAGAACAGCAGTGGCCCTCGCAGCTCCTTTCACTGACTCACCATGCTACTGAGAGGGAAGGGAAGTCTGGAGGAAGGCATGGCTGACTTCCCCTTGAATGCCCTCCCGATCCGTAATCCACAAACCCCACTAATCTGCACTGGGGCTTCCCTGCATTACTGTGGATTAGTGATGTTCTGCTGTATCATATAGCGTATTTACGCACTCTTTGCAGACCCTATGCAATTTAACTTGTGGAAAGTGTAGGTCTGTAATCTCATGTGCTGTCAACCTTGTTTAGTACAGGTATAACAAAATTGGTATAAAAAAAGATGTATAAATAATACGCTTACTTCATGGTAGAGTTTTATACAGCATACTGCATGCATACTTTATAGACAGATAGTTTTTCACAACCTTGCGAAGGGAGGTTAAATATCCCTCGGCGCATTCAGCCGTTCCTTCGCACAATGGCAGCCTCTCACCAATCTGTCAGGAGGCAGTGGTGTTCAGATACTTCACCTGGATACCCTTTACTCCACAACTCTTTTCTAGTGACTTGGCTTCCAGCCTAGCAGCATTACTTATTCTCCCTCTCTCAAATAAAATCAGTAAGCCTCTATTCTACAGGAAGCCTGGCAGTCTTAGCCTCCCTGCTCCTGCAGGCTTCAGTCACCCTGTTTTTGTAAGGTCTACTAGTAGCCTTCTGGCAAGCGTGGCTCTGTTGAAAAATCGTCCTGACTAATTCAAAAGGAGGAGCAATTTACAGGACCCACTGTGTTCCTTTAATCTCACTGCTTGTTGACTCGCCTCCCTACCCATCACCATCATATTGTCTCTTTTCCTCCACTTTCTTGTGGTGAGCCAGAAGGCAAGCTGCTGTAGGTAAGACTGGGATAACTGGGAGAGTCCTTTCCCAGGCTCCTCCAGCTTCTTCTGGTCTCACTGTGCCAGGTGCCCAGCACCCAGGGTGGTGGTGGTCCTTCTCTTCTCCGTTCCACTCCATCAGTCTGCAGTCTGCATAGCTCCACACCAACACAAATACACAAATGTACCCACAGGCGTTACGGAAGGATGCAGCACTGAACTGTTTTTTCTTTTTCAGTAAGAAAGGCTGGAGCCAAGCAGTGGGGTGTGAAGTGCAGGACCCAAAGAGGAGTAATGGGGTGCTGGGGAAGCACAGGGGCGTGACCGTGCAGGGAGAAAGGGTAACCAAATGCCTTCTTGAGAGTCTGCTAACAGCACATGGAGATGCACACAAACGGTTCTGCATACCTCGCACTTACATAACAAATCCTCTTAAGTTCTCCTTCTTTAAGAGGAGAAAATACTATAGCTGGAGTTGCTGGGGAAAGTCCTGTCCATCCACTCCTTCAGGGCCCTGTCAAGGCACCCTGCATGAAACACTTTTCCTTTTGGAACTTGCACCTCACTCAGCACCACCTATCCCATCTGCAGCCTCTTCCCTCTCTTCCTTTCCCTGTCTGATTTGCTGTGGGGCCTTTTATTCAATCCCTGCTCTCTGTTGAAACTTCAGCAGAGCGATAAAATGTGTCAGGAATAAGGGGTAGGGAAGATTCTGACGCTGCTGAGAAGGTGCAAGCCTGCGTCATACGGAAAGGTAATTTTTGTGAGAATGAACTACTGACTATTGCTGTACAGTCTTCAGCTCTGGCACTAATTTCACTATGGACAAATTGCTGCTATTCCTATGTAATAAATTCTCTCCTTCTCTAGGTACTCTGGTGACTCGCCATACTTTATGTACCATATTTTACAAACAGACAAAACAGAATAAAAAAATCAAAAGTATCTTTCTTGTCTCCTAATGTGGATGAAATTTTAGGTTTACTCTTTGTCCACTTTAGTTTTTTACTAGGATTGTATCTACTGTGAAGGCAGGAAAATTTAGGTCAGATGAGTTTCGTGGTCTGTGAATCTCCAGAGGAATTCAATCAGAGATTTTACCTGTGTCTCTCTTTTCCTCTTCCTGCTCCATCAGTTGGTTGTTTTATGGTGCACAACTGTCATGAGAAGCTGACCTTACAAATAAAAAAACATATCCAGGACCACCTGCATACAGTAACGACAGCACTGTACTGTATTCTCTACTCTCTGAAAAATGTAAAGTGTTAGTGCAGGGATCCTGAATCTGTGGAAGCAAAAGTATCACCAATTGAAGTCATTATCCTTACTGAAGCATTTTTTTTTCTGTTGACTTGAAGCAGTCCTGGAGAGGCTTCTGTAGCCTGCATCTCTGTTGAATTTTGTACTGCATGCAGCATTTACCAGTGGCATAACTGAGGAAATTTCTAGGCAAACTGAACTGTAAATTGGCTATATGTATGACTGTGATGTACTCTAAGAAGTTACATCTTCAGAGAAGTAGCAGGAACACTCTTCACACAACAGGCACAGGACCTCTTATGATATAAATGTGAACAGACTA
This sequence comes from Mesitornis unicolor, assembly GCF_000695765.1. Classification (NCBI taxonomy): domain Eukaryota; kingdom Metazoa; phylum Chordata; class Aves; order Mesitornithiformes; family Mesitornithidae; genus Mesitornis; species Mesitornis unicolor. Next base: position 6,457 of record NW_010170907.1, on the reverse strand, counting down.
TGTATCTTTGCCGTTTTAGCTCAATAATCCAAACTTCCCTCAGGCGGGTTGCCTGTGTGTCTAAACAGCACACATCTGTTCTTTTCCACCACTTGTTTACATGTTCTTCCTCTCCATGTGCCTGCATCATCCTCAATTTAAGGGCATTCCTTAATGCTTTGTTTATTTCTCATGTATATTTCACAATGATGTGCTGTAACACTAGTTTGTGCTGAGTGCTGGTTTTATACAATTCATAATCCAGTGTTCGTTGCTTTTTTTTAAATATATTAGTGTGTATTAAGAATAACTCCATGAAGTCATTCAAGGTTAAAATCAGGCTTTCTGGCTTCAGGCTGACTGGGCAGCATCATGAAATACCACATTGCATGGTAATGTAACTAAAGAATCTACAATGATACATGCTATAATACAGAGTAAGGGATTCAGGATAGGAGAAAAAAAACTAATAATCATCAATTTCATAGTCACACTCAACACATTTATTTTTAGTAAGCATAATAAGAGGAAAAATACATATTGAATTAAGAAGATAAATTATTCTTTAAATAAATATTTTTAGTTTTCTGTTCTCAGGTGTTAAAAAGCCTGATTTTCAGAAATGCTGAGCAAATATTTGATCAGTATTGCTGAAGAAATAAAGTCCACCATCTTCACAACATCAGTACAATGCCGTACAAATGTTAGGACAATGAAGATGCTCATTTTACCCTAAGAATGGAGCAAAATATTGCTGCTGTTTGAAAACTGTTGCTAGAGCAGCCCGGTTCTGAGAAATGGATTACAAACCTTTCTGCTTAGCAGTATTTTGTGTTTTCTTCTTGCTATTTAAAGTGTTCTACAATTAATAAGCCAGATAGGCTGGAGTGCGTTGTTTGTTCCTCTACTGAAATGACAATTAGTGCTACCAAAACAAAGCACCCAGCACAGGACTTGTTTACATGTTTGGTCTGCTCGCTTATCATACTTGAGCGCTGATTAGTGCTGCCTCAGTCTCTTTTCCCAGAGCCTCTGGTTGCCAGCCTGGAGTGGAGCCTGCAGTGTGGGTTTTTGTGAAAGGCTTCACAAGAAAATTAAAATTCATAGAGAAATATTTCCCTTTTTATGTAGAAATTGCAGCAATAAAGCATATGAAGAAATCTGTGACATCAAGAATGGACACAACTGACATTTCATTTCTATAAAATGTGTGCCACAGATCAACAATGCTTTGTTCAGAAAGGAAACCAAGGTATAAACATAACTTCCAAGGTATAAACACAAAACAAGAAAGTATTCCTGTATAGAAATGGATATTGCTATAGGGAAAAGGATTCTGTTGCTTAATCTGTCAGAATGAGAAAATCTTCAAAATGACAGAAGAGAAGATCAGTATGGAATTGAAAATCAAACACTAAGGAGCTCATTGAAATAATTATTCTGCTTCTTAAGCTTTTTTTTGTCTTTGTAAAGTAACTTAGCAATGCACATATCTGTCCTGTTTGTGATGCCTATAAAGAATCAAAGATATATTTTCAAATGTGTATAAATACTATTGCATAATGTCATGTTGATCTTTGATCATTGCAAAAGCGATTATTTCCTTTGGACAAAACCCTCTGTTCATTAGCACTGAATGGTATTTATCAGTCTTTTTCCTGTTTAGATAATTTGTTCAGTGTTGATATATTTAAAAACATTCAATTGGCTGGAATAGTATCTGCAGCTTCCCATCAAAAGAGTGATGGCAGTAGCTGTGGGTCTAAATCTCAAAGCATCACTCTGTAGATTTCCTAAGTGATTAGTACAGAGTATTATCGCTCTCCACCATCTGGCTATCTAATATGGAAACGACATTAAAGGAATCAGAAGACCTACACAGGCTTCGACACTTTGGACATAGAGTGTTTTGCAGGAAAAATGTGGAAGCTGTGTTTAAAACAACAAGAGATATGCTTAAACATAAAAGAATTATTTCTATTTGTAGAGAAGATATACGTCTGTTCTACCTCATTTTAATTACTTGCGAGTATAGAAAGCCATACATGTGTATACCAAGATAATACAGCTTAGCACATATATGCGGGCTGCATGTTTAGCATGCTAGGAGTGAAATCTATTTAAATAAGTGTCTCATTCTGGTTTAGATGTGACTACAATTAGTTGATGTGTTGGATGGATTCTGAGGCTTTGATTCATCTATGTTTTAAAGGTTTTGAAGTTAAATGCTTTGGATAAGGCGGAATTAAAGAATCATCAGAAATTTCTGTGTTAAAGCCTAACAATCCAATACATAAAAACTCTTGTAATTCAGTGTACTGTATATCTTTGTGTATAAAAATATCCCTTTATAAGGAAGAACAAAAGATACGCTTCTCCACTCCAGGAACATTACATGGAATAAAGAGCCTCTGAAAACCTCCAAAGCACAGAATGCAAGCTTGTGCTGCCAGACAAAAGTGAAAGCCTATCCTGTTTTCTCTCTCCCTGATGTAGTTGCTGTGTCAGATGAGGGCATCAGGGCAGATTCAAGAGTCAGAATGAAAAAAAGAGAAACGGCACAGAAAGAAATGTGGTGAATTCAGTCCTACAATCACCTAGGTTTTCCCTGCGGCAGCCTAGCTTTAGGGTTTTTAATTTGTTTGTTTGTTTTGCAGGAGTGCAGATGAAAGCAGTAATTAAAAATGGGTTATCAGCTTCCACGCATTCATAGGTGTTGTGCTCTGGGGTATTTGGAGCCCTGTATCCGGTAAAAAGGAAAGCAGAAAAAAAGGAGGTCTTTTCTCCTATTTCCTTCAAGCTGTTTAGGAAGTTATTTCTTTGCTTCGTTTTTCATAGTTTTATTTTTACCTCATAATGAAAGTCAAACAGTGTCTTTGCATTGCAACAGACTCCTGAACTAGCGGGCTGTCAACTGTGCTCATGTCAGAAAAGTTCAGCAGCCATTAACAAGGAAACAACAAATGTTTAGCTGAGCAGCACAACTAATAAAGTCTGGTTTGGTGAAGAACTATGTCTCTTGGTCCTGCAGTTTCCTTCCCCACTGCAGTAATCTCAGGTCCTCCTCTGTCTTCTGTGGCACCTGCCCTGCCAAAAAGAGTGTGGGCTGTGGCTAACCTGGAGAAAGGACATTGGCAGAGCTGAGTCTACCTTTCCCTCTGCTAAAGAATTATTTTCCTTTCTCCTCTAGCCAACCATAGGGGTTTTTTACAAATCTTGTAAGACATTAATTGTCTTTAAGATCACTATCCTCTTGCACATATGGCTGAAATTGGTCACTGACTTCAAAAGCTACAGGGCAATGGCTGACAGCACAGTCACATGCACCCTAGGAAATGAGGCTATCAAAACACTTCCAATGTGGTTTTTTTGTGTTCTACATTCTCAGTACTTTTGACCACAGTTCTCTGATCGTTGGATATGTTGTCCATGATAGCAAAGGAGCATAATAAGTAAAAACCTAGCAAGCACTACCATCTTTCCCAGAGTTTCAACTTCTCTTTCTTCTCTGTATATTATGGAAAGAACATGGTATCTTTTCCCATTGTGTATAAGCTACTTGACACATGAAGGCTGCAGATCCATGTAGCACTGCTTTTGGCAGCAAAGCCAGCTCAAGCCAAGTCAAGCTGATGAGCTCTATTCTATTGCTCCTGATCTGATCAAATCTCCATTGTACTTTGCATCTACACCAGTTGTGTGAACAGAGCTGTCTGTGGACCCTAGAGTAATATGGCTCACTAAAATCACGGGGACTAAGGAAAAAAACCAACAAAACAACCCAAATTAAATTTTTAAAGGTACTGTTAATCCAAATTTTTCCAATGTTCTCATTCTCATCTCTTCCACTTTAGTGCTGCAGGGGCAAATGTGCACAGCTACAGTGGAGAAAGGAGCCAGGAGATGAGACTTAAAGTGGATCTGCTACCAAAGGGTAATTAATTTTGAGTTACCCTTGAAGTCTGAAATTCTGTCCTGACTAAAGATACTAAAAAGTTTGTCTTTTACTGCAGAGTGGATGGAATTTCATCTTGTGCAGCCACAGTGCAACGGCAAGAATCCAGGCCCTACCGACATCAGGAGTAAAATATCCCATGAATTCAACATCTTGGCACTGAATAAACTCCAGTAGTTGTGACTCTGTGCTAGGGTAGCAGTAAAACCTGTGAAACATTATGTGTGGGTTGAGTTGCCCTTGCCATTACGAATTCCAATCATAACTATGGAAAAAAAAATTATTAAAGGACCAAAAGATAAAATTAATATTGCCCAGACTTAACTGTCCTGATCTTTTCAGAAATTAATTAGGAAATAAAAACCTACATGTGCGTACATTTACATTCATAGTTTAGGCAAAACTTTTGTGCCAGTTTTATGCAATTTTCCTGGTATGATTTTTTTTAAACCAGTGTCAATTAATACAGATTGTGACCTATTTTCCATAAAATTGGCATTAACAGTGCAACCAAAGATATGAACACCAGGAATGTAAACAGTTTGGCAGTATTAAATATATGATTTTCAGATACATAAGAAAAAAGTCAGATGCTAGCAAGATATACAGGGAGAGAGAAAAATAATTGTCAGTCTCTGTGCACAGTGTTCAACCAGTTCCTAATGACCTTCCAAGTTTTGGTTCATAATGTACAAGACCTGCTCATGAAGTCCTAATTCTGACAAAAATGTATTTTCCCTGAGTAAGGAGAGTAGAGCAACCCTCACAGCAAACGCTCGGTAACAAGGCATATAAAACCTTGCTCAAGGCATATAAAAACTAGCACAAGATAGTTTTTTATAAGGAAAAATAGGTTAAATACATTTTCCAAACTACTTATTTAGATATTTCATCTTTTGGTTTAGAGCCAGATATTTCAATATAGTCAAGAAACTCTAATAGCTAACTCAGTAAAATGTATTTGTGCTCAACTTCTACTTTTGGCACGTACAGGCTACAGCTGAAGGCATGAATGCAACAGCTACAGCGGTTTTTTTCTGATCCTAATGGGACAGCAGAAATTACCCTGGTATTCCAAAAGCTACCATCTATTTTAATGGTGTTAGTAGTCTCGTAGTAACTGTTTAGCAAGAAGCAGGAGGATTTAAACCACCCTTTGCCAGGAAGAGGAGAATCACACAAAAGAAAATGTGTTCAGCATAATCACAGTAAGCATATAATCCTTTTTTCTGCAAAGGACTTACTAAACTTTCTAGTATCCTCATTGCAGGGAGTAAATATATACATTTCATTTTTTTGGTGCAGATCAGGGAAAAAAATACAAAAATGCCACTTTCAAAAAAGGAGACTGAAATAAAATATAAAGGACTTTATCATTCTTTAGGTAATTCCTTCTGGTACAAATGTTATTACAGCTTTACATCCTGGATTTCCACCAACATAGATGTCATCTAATGTAATTAAACTGGATCGTTTTCAACAGTATTGTATGCAATGAGTCACTCAGAAATCAACATTAGGAAATATACTTGGAGGAAAGTAAACTTTTCAAGTAATAATACTTTAAATAGTGCAGGAATAGGTATCTGCAGGAAGATGTGTCTTTTACAGCATACAATTTTATGGAATTCTTATAGTTTCTTTTAGAAGTGCTCTACTAGTAATTTAAAATGAGATTTTAAAATAAAAGTTTGCAAAGTGATATCAGCTTTTTTGTCAAAAGAGCTTGAACTGATGGTACTTATCACACAAACAAGAAGTTTTCTTGTCCAGTTTTCATTAGACAGACTTTTGTTGTTGGTTGTTTTTTTAGTTAAAGCAGACAAGCTCCATCTCAGCTGGATAGACTGGGATATATATGAGGGAGCCATAAGACAAATGTTAAACAGCTTAGAAGATTGCCTTAGTGCATTACTAGCTCAGCAGTTGTAAGGATTATTGTTGTTGTCTAGGATTTTTTTTTTTGCGATACCATAGCAAATCATAATTTAAAGGAGAACAACAAAGTAGTTTTGCTGGTTCTAACTGCAATTTTTTTCCAAACAGAAGAAGGAGCATAGGAAGAAACATGGTTTCTGTGTCTGCGCAGCACTAATGTAATGATGTGCAGAGATATTTGAGCTGCTTCTGAATGAGTTAACATTGCACTGGAAGCAGAACAAATGCATTAGTGTGGTATTCTCTTCGGGCTGTTTACCCAGCTAAGCAGCACAATATATTCATCCAGATGTACTGCCACGGTAACACAGCCCTCCAGTTTCTAGTAACCAAGACCAGTTAAGATCTGGACTGTGTTTGTCTTGAGCTATGCAGGCACAACTGATAGCTCCTGCTTAGAAATTAAGTTACAAACCTTTCAGAAAAAGAAACCAACCTTTTAAACCAAAGATAATTAAGGCAGGCATCAACTATAAAGAATTAAATTCATAACTACTAAGTTTGCTAAAATACAGAAGCTGTATTAAATTTAAATGTAGATTTTAATTTAAATATAAATTACAGAATCACAGAATCACAGAACGT
>NW_010170906.1:17322-18600 GCF_000695765.1 Mesitornis unicolor | reverse complement strand
TGATTCTGTGATTCTGTGATTCTGTGAGAGGGGCTAGTGGGGAGGTTTACAAAAAATGTCCTTGAAAGACAATCTGTGGAACTGTAGTACACAACGCTGCTGCCTGTCATACCCACAGGCCCAATAGAGGTATTGACCTTGTCGCACATTATAAATTTTCTTAACCTTCACATGTATTTAACTTCTCACTGATCCACCATTATCTGTTCCTTTCCTCTCTGAGTGCTCCATACAGGTAAAAGACTGTGTTAGTTCTTCTCCTGCTAATGTCCCTCTTTCTCCATAAATAGCAGCTACCCTTCTTTCTTCAAATTGTTTAATTGATTAAGTTACATTTCTCAGCCTGTATTTATCCTGGCATTTACTTGTTTATTTCAGGTCTGAAATGGGATTTATTCTGCAAAAGGTCTCATAATTTTCTAGCTCTGTCTCCTGGTCTAATAAAAGATATTAACTCCTTTATAAACCTTTCTTCATAAATGGCTGCATAAAAATACTTCCAGTTCTAAAGAATCAAACTGTCAGCCTCATTCAAAATTTGGGAGAGTAGAAACACTGGAAAAACAAAGAGGAAAGAGTAACAAGAACACCCTGAATTCCCTCAATCCCACAAGACTGTAATGAGAATTTTTAGGAACATTCACATCTCAAGCAAGATCACCTGTAATCCCTTAGGAGACCAACATTTCTTGTGTATCTGTGAATCCCCACACTTTGCAAACTTTTAAGTTTTCTTCTGCATCTTCCTCAATATTAATATCATTTAGGCTCATTCATGTTCCCTCATGCCCCGTTAATGGTCACTGCTTCTAAGAATAAAAAAATGGCTGACCTTTTCACACCAATAAAACAACATAATTTTTCAATCCTCAGTTTAAATATTAGAAGTGGAGTGCTCAAGAAGAAGGGAGAGTACTATCAGTTGCTTTCCAACCCCCCCCCCGGGAATAAAGAGTAGCGGAATAATGGTTCGCTGCAGTCAGGTGAGGTGAAACCCTTTCCTGCAATGCTGTTATCTTCTGGAGTCACTAGATGGGTCCAGATGGCACTAGGCAACCTCACTGAGTTAAGTCAATTCTGCTGTGAAATACAAGTGACCCTCAAAAGTTAATAAATATAAGGTCTTTTCTGCTCTCAGGGTGTTTGGTAAGCATCTTCTTTTCTTTTCTCTTGTACATTTTTCCTTCTCAAATCCTTTGACTTCTGTTTTAAGTTATGCTTCTCTACTGCCAGCCTGAAACCAGTCCAGCAGCTGTCTCAGTGCTTTCCACTCAAAAC
>NW_010170906.1:0-17291 GCF_000695765.1 Mesitornis unicolor | reverse complement strand
TCTTTCTCTCTCTCTTTTAAAAGCAAACTTAAAAATACGTTTTGAGCATCGTTTTTAGTGAAGTCTCTAAAGAAGGCTGACGTGTCACTAAGTCTCCATATTTAAGCCTGGGATTTTTTTCCTGGTTGCACAAAGTTGAAGGGAATGCAATCCAGTTTTCTGATGCTGAACATGCGCTGCTGAATAAAAGCCTTCTCAGTTCATGTCTACTTAACAGGAGAGAAGATGAAGAAGGCACATTAGCAAGCCAGGATAAGCAATGGTATACTCATGGATTTAATGAAACATTTGAAAGCTAGTGGAAAGAATGTCAGATCCATAAGTATGCCATTCACCCAAAATTCAAAATTTGGGCTACATACTTATTTTTTTGCAATACTTTCTTCAGCCCAAAATGGAGCCACCATAACATGTAGGACAGAGTTCAACCCACCTGAGATTTTTTTGAAGTCAAATATGTACACATGAATTTAGCACCTGAAAAGGCACCTTCTGAGGGGAGTATCTTAGATGTCTGTCCACTAAAGGGATTCATTTCTCTAGCTTTCAGAAATTGGGGTTGATGAGACTCACTGGTAGTTCTTATGGATGATTCATCCTTAGCACACATGAAGTGTTTTATTATTATGTCTCCATTATAGTATCATCATTTACAGTCCAGTCCTGTACATTTTGCTATTCCATCTCACTACAGAATGATTAACCTTTGCTTTTCTGTATGACTTCTACACATGTTGTGTAATGGCCTCCAGATATACAGCAGATTCATTTCCAGCCGCTGCTTCTCCTAAAGCCTGTCTTGAACCTTTTGTTAGCCTTTTGCTGCTTTAAAGCACTTTGACATCTATTGATCTTAGTGCTCAGTAACTTTCTTCTACTACTTCAGTCACATGTTTCAAGTAAGTTCTCACAGAAACAAGACACAGTAGCATTACACCACAACCAATACTTCTCCTGCTTCAAGGAGCAGAAATTTGCCAGGCTTCCTGCAGAGTGACTGGGTTGCACTCTAGTATGAATTGCAATCCTAGCTTAGAGAGCTGATGTAAATCTGGCTAAAATCAATGTGAAAGTGCTTCACTGTTTGTGTTGACTCATTACCTTAAATAATTGGCCCTTGATAAATATAACTCAAGCCACCAGTGAAAATCATCTCATTAATTCTGTTCTCCATCTCATTCTCCATCTCATTCTCCATTTTAGTTCTACTGAAATTTAAAATGACAAAGATGTACAATCTGTCCTACCCTAAATCCACAGAGAAATGCACCTGAGGGTTTTATTCCTCAAGTAGCTGCCCTTTAGAGCACTAATACTGCAAATGAAATGAACTGAAACTGTTTCTATTTGCCTTTTCCCAGTCCCTGGACATAGTGGTGTTACTGTATGTGTCAAACACAGGAGAAATCTGGAAACCAATAAAAAGGCAGAGATTCTGCTATAAGACAGACTATGAAAAGATACGGGAAAGACAATGAGCATTATGCAATCAGAGGCTTTTCAGGCCATCACAGAAATATATTCTCCATGTTAATTTTCCTGTAGATCTCAGCCCAGAGCATTCTGCATGGCAATACAATTCATTGTGCATTGATCTTCCATGAACAACTGTAATTCACTGTATTATAAAGTGGTAAGGACTGCTGTCCCCCCAGAATATGCTAATACCGAGGCACAAGCTTTCATACTGTGGAGCTACGCCAGATGAACAGGGAACAATAAGGAGTCTACAAAAATATGACCTTAACAGAAAGAAGTTGCAATGAACTTCTCTTTTAGGTGGTAGGACGGTGACTGTGGAGCTCTGCACAGCCCATTCCACCCCCTGAAGGGAGAGGAAACGAGATGACACAGCTGGCATTTGGGTTAAAGCTGAATGAGCAAGATGCCTCCTCCTAGCGCTCCTTGCACAAACCTACTGCCAGGGACACTGTGTGAGTGGGGATGTAGTTCACCCTTGTTGCTTTTGAAAACTTCAGCACCTTTTCTCCCAGAGTGACTTCATTTCTTACAGCCTGGGAGGGACCCCTGACTTCACTGTAAATAGACAGGGGAATTTATTTTCCCCAGCCACAACCTTGTATTTTTCAGGCGTGCTAAAATGAAAGAAATGAAACCAAGAGGCAACTGTGCAAATGTCTATGTTTTAAACTTCTCTGCATTCTCTCTATAGGCCAACATCTCTGCATTTGCTTCATTTTATATGAAACTGATGAAATTCATATGTAGCTCCTCCAGTTAGGTAAGTATTTCCATAAATGCAATGGTAATTAAATTCAGCTATTGGCAGAAATGTAGAAGTGAAATGCTGCCAAAGTCACTGACTTTCCTATACTGTAAGTTTAGCCTTTCACAAAGGAGCTTGAAAGTCTATGCAATAGCTTCATATTTCATAGCTTTAAATGAAATTTAATTTTAGCCTGAGAAGACAATTCATCTGCTGTTTTCTGTACATTCATTGTGCATATCAATGCTCCCTATAGCAGTTTCAGAACTGGCTGTCTTCAGTGCTAGCCTAGTCTAGAATATGAACTGTTTAGAGTAGAAGTTACTGCAGTGCCTAAAATGGAAAGTCAACTGCAAAATCAAACTAACACGTAGTTTAAAGATATGACTTTTTGTCTAGTGCAGACAGACCTATGTGGAAAATATTTCCTAAGTAAGTGATTTGCTGAAGCAAGGCAATGATCTGTGGGATGAAGATGACAGGGAATTATCTGAAATTAAAAAAAATGCAAGCTGATGTAAGAGAGGTGACGTGGCTGTCAGTAACAACAGCTATTTAGGATCAACCAGAGGAGTTCAAGCCTCAACCTTGGCATGCCAGATAAAGCTCTTCTAAATGATAGAGTGGAATACCAAGTCGACTCTGACCAGTCTGCTCAGATCTCACTGGACCACAATGTGAGGTGTGGCAACTGGGCTTGCCAAAAAATAGCAGCAGCGAGAAGCTCCCTCTTTCTTCTTCCAAGTTTGAGTAAGGGACACGTTTCATTCACTTAACCCATCTTCATGTACACCTTCCTTCACTTATGCAACAAGGTGGGACGATTCATGTGTATGCAGCACCTGTATCATAACATCATCTCATAGCTGGTTTACCAGAAACTTTGAGTTCCTACTTTTTAATTCCTCAGCAGGCAATACGGTATGTAGCTCATGTAAACCTGCTAAGCCCAAGCCAAGGATTGATGCCCATTCCTGCGATGCACAACTCCTGCAGTGAGAACAGGTTTTCCTTTCATGATTTAAAAAGCAGGTAATTAGAGGTAAAAAGAGGGCAGACTCACTCCTTTTATCAACATTTTTTAAAAAAGAGTGCTCAGTAGGGCTGTCTTTCAATTTTCTCTCTCTATAAATGGAGAATATACATTCAAATAATTTAAATATAATTTAAAGATTGGAGGTTTTATGTGATCTTTAAGAACAGTAATAATAGATGGAAAGTAAAGGAGATGGAAAAAAAGCAGTTGAATCTAACTGAAGCAGACTTTAAGAGCAAGGTATTTTTCTCCAGTTTCTGTCAGAAGGAGACTAAAATTAGTGGCAATCCAGCAAAGGTGAAAAGAGAATAACAGCTCTGCTTTCTTAGAAGAAGTGGCTATTTCTTAGTCCAATGCCATGAAACTGTGATAAGAACTGATTTTTCCTTCAAGGCGAGCAGGGATTGACCATTCAGTCCCTTGACTCTGGTTATAAGGATATATGACTTACATGCCGTCCTTGAACTTTACTTGCAGCTTTTGTATGACAATTATTTTTCTTCTGTTATTTTGGCCCATATTCCAACAAGTGTGTGCCGTCAGTCAGAATGACCTACGTCTGATGTGCTAAGAACAAACAACTGAGAAATACAATGAGAGCGTGTCCTAGGTATTTGCATAGTCCTATAAATACATGTGTGTCCATACCGATAATCATGTGGGTGATGTCTCCTTTGTGCTGGTCTCTACTGAACAGACTGTGGAGCAGTCTCATTTCCAGAGGCAAATGTATTTGAAGATGTTAGGAAAAGGAATGCATCTTTGACAGCAAACACTGAACCTTCACAGGAAGGTTGGTGAAATGGTTTCTTGTGCACCCAAAATAAATTGACTGGACATGAATCAAGAAGGCCATGTTGTCTAAATAAACCATTCAAGGCTGAAATAATGACTGCATCAGAAACGGGTCAATTGTTGGTGCAGAAATTTTCCTGTGCTGTGAGAATGTGTAGAATCAGAGTAGAAGATTAAATTACAAATAATTTTGCTGCTAATTATTGCAATTTACCATGTTTTGACTATGTGGTCAGTCTCTTCCTTCCAAGACTTCCCCAGCTGCTGCTTACTTAGGCACCCATGTTTTCTTTCCACCCTTCCCTAGCAAGGAGCACGCAGCAGGCAGAGCTGAGGGCTGCTCTGAGGCAGGCAGGCTACAGTGAGAGCAGGTGCCACGTGCACCCCCTCTGAGCTCTGCCAGACTCTACTGAGAAAAGCCTAACAATGCAACTGAAACAGACCCCTGTGAAAAATTCATTGACTTTTGTAAGAAATAAAAGCTTTCAGATAAAGAGGTGAGCAGGTAGAAATATTGATCACAACTACCTGCCCTCCTGAATCCGGTCACTTCTGCCTTCATAATGCCTACTCCAGTTTTTTGTTGGTTTAGGCCTGTAGCAGGATGGATTTTAAAAAAATTTTCCTTCTTACTAGACTGCTGAATTTGACATTCATTCAAAGGCTAAGGGCCCACCCAATCAGCCTGCTGGGACCTTTCCCAATGAAAACACCTCTCTGCTGCAAGCCTGTAATCACTTGCAAGTGAGTACATGGCTGAGGATGCAGGGGGAGAAAGGAATTCCTCCAGATTTTCCCTTTTGCAGCTTTTCATTAAGTGACACCTGCGTGTGCTCTGTTTCTTCAAACACTCTTGTTTCAGGCAGTAGCAGGGGGTTGGCTGTGTGTCTGTGGAAGCAATTTGCCACAACAGCAACACAAGTCACTCTTTTTTCACATTTTATTAACAGAAAAAGCATTACTCTCTTCATGGTCCTCATCCCAGACAAAAATGTGTAGGTGAGAAGCTGATCCACAAGCAGGAGCTGTATGGCCAGCATGTTCTTCCAGGGCACAAAGGGGCTAAGAAGGCATCAACCAGGGTTCATCAAACAAAAAAAAGAATAAAAGAATAAAAAGTTGCCAGGGCTTTGCAGACAGAATTTGGAGCTATTTTCCTAGCTAACACATACCAGTATTCCTCCCCTGCTACCAGACCATCTTGCTCCCAGGGGCCAGACTGCTCAGCAGAGCCCATGGCCTTGCTGGTGGCTGCCTTGCTGCTAGGACCATGCCTGGAAGGACATGGGGATCACCAGGAGGTGCCTCAAGCAGCTTTTCCTGAATTTATTTCACTGTCCTTAGAATGGGGTGAAGAAAAGTTATGCAGCTCAGTAACTGCCTGGTTGGGCTCCTCCCTCTGCCCAACCTTCCCCCTCCTTTTTTTTGGTGTACAGCCCACTGACGACGTGGACACTGTGTGGAGGAGAGCCAGGGCAAGGGACATAGAAAAGTACGTCCTATGTCAGAGCTTTTCTCCCTTTTCACAAAGCTATCTCAGGTCTAATGATTCTTCTCTCTGCTCCATTTACCAGGAGAAGAGAGAGAATTTAAGGAATAAAGCTTCAAATAAGCATTTATCACACTGAAGCTGCAGTGATTTCCCACATCTACAGCCAAAAATTTCAGCTTGACTGTGTGACAGGAACATTTTCTTAGCACCATTTCACATTTCTCCCTTATTCCCTAATGCCTTAGACAATATCTTTGGGAAACTCAGATGATATCCCAGTGCTAATAAACCCTGCTGATTAATTGATACATGGCTTGATATAGTTCAGTTTACCCAAGGTGAGAGATGCCCTGGGAATCAGTCTGGCCCTTAATCATAAACATGCACAAATCTCTGTGGAAGTTTTTATGTTGAGGTTGTGTTATACTAAAAGCATTTTTAATTGTTACTTTCTGTTCTTTTGGCTTAGTCTCATCACCAAAAAATGTATATGCTGCATGCTGAAGTGAGCAACGCATATAATGTGCACAGGAATCTCAGAGCGCTTGGAAACTGGGAGTGGACTGTGGATGACTGTGGGGCATCAATCTGGGGCTAGAAAACTATGCCAAGAGTTTTTTGGTGTGGTCACAAAGCCCTCCAGCCTGCTGAAGATTTGTCAGAATGGGGGTTATAGTCTTCAGGATGTTTGGTGAATATTTAAGGGATTTAAGAAGGTTCCAAGAAGGAAGAACAGTGGAATGGTTTGGCAAGTACAGTGGGAAAAGCTGATAATGTGCTATCAGAAGCAGGGGCCTTTTGGTGCAACTCTAGGAGTATCATCAGGCTCTGGGAAGAAAAAAATACTGGATAACAGCAGAATTTTCTCAGAAGTTGTGAGAAAGGGCAAAATCAGGTAGAGAGAAGGAAAGATGTTTCAAAACATCAAATTTTGTCTGTCTCTATAAGATAACCCTGCAGCAGTGAAAATCAGAAGCAGTCAGCCCTCCAGCTATGGCTGCTTTGTTTTTTCTGAGAAGACAAATCCAACAGGGTATCTTCATTAGGGACCCACTTTGGCCTAATGTAAGCACAATCTGCTTCTCAAAATGAAGGGAACTTGGGATTTAGGGCCAGCTAATTTTCTTTAAAAAGTCCTGCCATGGTTGGTGGAATTGTGTGACCTTCCTGCTCCAAAATTCTCCTGCAGCTGCTCCTTCATCCTTATCCTAGGTCACTTCTCTTTGCAGCTGAGGTAAGCCACCTCAGGGAGCACTTAGATGCCTTTGCCACTGGGGAAGCTGAACATTCATAGCAAACATCCTTGAAGGGGTCCTACTCACCTTAGGCTCCTACATGGAAAGGGGAGGGAGGGCTGGATGAAAATCTCTGATAAATACAGACTATAACTAAATAAAAGCTTGAGGAAAGCGAGAAAGTGAGAGAGCACATAACAGAGATAACAGAACCCAAACTGAGAGGAGTAGGTGGTGGAAGGGAAGGAAAGAGAAAATGCTGGAAAAATGCAGAGGCCAGTATTGGGGGAAACCAGCTACATAGCAGAGCTGCTCCTGGGAAGTCAGCCAGAGTATCTCTGTAGGAGTCTTCATCTCTCTCCCTTTGACTCTAAAACTGTGCTAAGGCCTCATACAGCATCCAGTTAATAAGCTTAACTGCTGGTAATGGGAACATCGACTCAAATAACATCAGATATCATCGAATGAATTGTCTTAGACTGTGATAGAAGGGAAGTTACTGGATGGAATTTCAGAGGTCTCTGTCTCCTTCTCTGTAAAGGTAGCCTGATGGTTTTTGTTAACCCCAAATTATCCCTATAATTTCATACTTTCTGTTTTGTTTCAAGAGCACTCTAAGAGAACAGCTACTTTCTAAAACTCTTCCTTCTACTTTCTAATAATATCCTTGCTTCAAGTTTTTGCATTTATTTTTATAACAATTTTTCTGAGCTTTGGGAAATCAGAGAGGTAACCTAAGTTAATTTATTGCTTAGTACCAGAGCTGCCATTCTTCCTTAGAAGAAGATCCTGCTGACCTCCACTGGAGTTTTACTTGCAAGGGCTGAAGAATGTGAATGAGCAAATATGGCCAAAGAAGCCACAGAGGGGTAGTGCTGGTGAAACGATCCAGAATTTGCAAGCATCTAAGTTACACACTGCAAATACAGCTCACAGCCTGAAGACCTGTGCTTTATTATTAGTATCAGCCTTGAGGCAAGCCAGAATACATAAACTGCCTATCAAGTCTAGATTCAAGAAAAGGGCATCAAAATTTTATGTGCCTAACTTGTCTTCACCTACAGAACCAGTGACACATTCATAAAGCATTTTGCTATTTCTAGCATACTGCTGTAAAATAGAAATATTACTATTCAAATAAGTTTTGATTTGGGCCTTTGCCACAGATCAGAAAATAATATTTTGCCTTTTATTTATTTTTAAGTATAGGAAAACATTTGTTGATTTTCAACATGGACCTATCAGCTGGTTCTTCGAGTAATTTTTTAGTTTATTCCTAAATGCCAATCATTCATTTTATCATAATTTTATCGTATCATCAGAAGGCAGTTCATCTGTTAGGACCAGCAGAATGGTATAGTGTACTTGGTCCTCTCAGGAGCTGGGTAGCACTGTGCAAGTATGACAGTGTTACAACCACAAGGCCTTTCAGCATTGCAAATTTCTGTTGAACATCCACACATTCACCTCCAGATAAAAAAATGAGAGCTGGCTGAAAGAAAATGCATGGTGCTGTCCCGGTGCTTAGACTGTCTGTCACCCTCTCCTCTTGTGACAGCCACTTCCCAGGATGGAGCCCAGGCCTCCTGCTCTGACTTCCCTGCTGCCACTCCGCCTCTTCCTGCGATCAAATCCTGCAAGTCTCTGAAAGTCATTCCCTTTCCTGTGACGCCCCAGCCCTCCCTTGAATGACCAAGTCAGTCGTTTTGGTTCCCTCTGTGGAAGGCAAATGTGAGAACCCAACGTGGGGAAGGAAAAATAACAACCCTAGAGGGTCAAGAATTACCCTTAGCAGGGTGTGATGATGGAGGCAAGATTTAGGGAAGGAAGGTGTGAAAGCTCATTAGCGAAGGAGGGCAGTGAGCTGACAGAAGATGACCAGTGTGCAGAGAAGTCTTCTGCTTCAGAATACTGTTTCAGGTAGTGTGAGAGAAAATAATTGGGAAGAGTGACATGGGCAGAGGAAGAAACAGGTCACAGTTTCAGGGTTGCAACATAAAAAACGCCATATGTAATATGGCCAAAATTGTTATCTAAAGATCTCCCAGATGTAGGTTATTCATTGTCACTGTGCTTTTTGTGAGGATTGTTCATTCCAGTGGTGGCAGAATACAGCATATATTCTCAAATTCCCCAGCGTGCAGAGGCAAAATATAGACCAAAGCGATTTCTCCTGTCCCACGTTCAGAACAACCTTCCTGCTGTTTGTTAGGAAATTGCAGGTGTTGCTGACACCTATCCTGTTCAAGGTGCCCCACCACTTCTGGGTGAGGCATGCAGCGTGGTGTCCCTGCTGGGATCACTGTACTGACTGTCAGCAAGGCAACAAATGCCGTGGCAAAATGGCTCAGCTCTTTCCAGGCGAGGCTTTCCTCTGTGTGGCCCTTGTGTCGAACTCATCCACGTTGGCCACAGCCCGAGGAAATCCAAAATTTTGGTGCCAGCTCTCATGGCTGGTGCCCAGTCCTCCTCCCTTTCAGGCAGAGGAGCACCAGTGTGTCCATGGTAGGGGGGTTGGTTTTGGACAGGAGGGACACAGGCAGATGGGGAGGCAGGAAAGCAGCGGGGCGGGGGACGCACACACACACAGGCTGCAAAGACTGACAGCAGTGTTCACCCTGCTTCAAGGTCCCGATGCTCACACCTCATGGGAAGAAAAGGATTTCACTTCATTCCCTGACTCCCCTCACTCCCAAGCAAGATAAGGGGTGACTTGCTTTCATAGCCATTTTTTTTCGTTTTACTGATAACTTCATCTGGATCTTTATATGATTTACAGCTTCTGGCTTTTTTGCTTCCCCAGTAGCAGGGTGGGAGGATTTTCCACCTCTTCCCAGGCTCCTCCTGCCTACATTTTTCCTTTAATTTTAATGGTGACCCATTTAACTTTGACAGGACTCACTTCGATATATCCAGAAAGCTTCAGTAAGGGTTGTCTTAGGATACTTATCCCTCATTAACCCTTTAAAGACATTTAAAGTGTCTGCAACATAAAATGCAACTGGGATCAAGCACAACTTCAAATGAAAATGTATCTGATTATTATAAGGACTACAGCTTTGAAAAATAACAACCTTTTCTAACTTCTCACATGGTAGAAAATTGGCAATATCAGAGAAAAAAAAGTGTACCAAAACTTGAGTGGGACTTCTGCAAATAAATCTGACTTGAAAACATGGCTGAAAGACTATTTGCATAATAAATTAGGTTTAATTGATTGTTTCATGAATTCCAGAGTTTTAAGTCTAAAATAAGATGGCGAACTGCTGCTTTCTTTAATAAACCCTTACGTGGTGCAGCACAGCCTCAAACATGCTCATTTGAGAGTGGAAAAAAGCCCAACATAACATTATTTTCAAAACCTCTCTACTTTATTTTTACATTCCTTTTTTCATCTGGTCTTTCTCAGTATAACAACCACTCTGTATTACAGGGTGTATCCAAATTCAGAGTGAAACTTCTGGCCAATTGTTTTTGAGGAACTTTCCAAAGGACTGGGCTGCTCCATCTGGGAGACTGTGAGTGCCACGTTGCTCCCTCATTTTAAAGGCTGAGAAAGCCATCATGATTACTTTTGCAGTTCTTGATGTGGTTCTGGGTGGTAACTTCCGCTGGCCAACATTGTTTTTTTCCCCTTGGCTGCATGGACATGCGATAATTGTACTTGCTGTGTCAACTATGGAGCGCTCTGAAGTGTAAAACTGGATCACAGGGACCACCTAGTGTTCTTAGCCTGCACCCACCAGACAGCGATGCCTTTTATCTGCTTAACAAAGTTGTAACCCTTCTGCAGTCTCCTGGGTTAATGATCTCTACTTCTGTTTGTTTGTGTATTTATTTATTTATTACCCTTTGGGGCTTAAAAAGCATTTCAGAGAAAGGAATTAAATTTTGCTTGAATTCTATGGGTCAGCAGAACCAGTTTTCTGATTGATAAAATGTGAAAGGCATTTTTCAGTGGTCTGTTTAGGTGTTCTGCTCTAAAGAAAATGAAAGCTGTGTTTTTCAACGTATTCACAGAGACTCCATCACTACTTTTCGGCTAACTTTTTTTTTTTAAACAAAGTGGAAAAGATGATGAGTGTGGCAAAAACAAAAGAATTTCATTTCAGAAGGTCCAAAGTTTCCATCTTCAATAAGTATCTTCAAGGCTCTCTGAAACCGCTCAGCAGCTGTCATTCCTATGCGGCAACCCATGCTTCTCTCTGCAGTAGGTGCTTTTTGGGCAGCAGCAAAGACATCTGGGCAGAGGGACCAGGACACGCTGTGCCAGAACTGAGCAGGAGGCCAGTGGGAGAGAGACAGGGTCACTGAGAGATTTAGGAGTGACAACAGGGAGAATTAGTATGCTCTAGGGTCAGCTGAGGGATAGAGGACAGAGAGGATTTCTGTGCTGGAGATGAGACAGAGGGGAGCATAGCATGGCTGCAAGTGGGGATCCAGCTGGGCTCATGAAAGGGAAGATGAGGATGGAAATTGGAGCTGTGAGGCAGGGCTGAGGCTGTCAAGGCTGTGCTTGCCACACACCTCATCCCCACCCACACATCTGTAACAGGAGCCCTTGGCCAGGGGACAGGCATATGCTGTCGCCCTTCCCCTCCACCACAGGGTACTGCCTTTCCCCTCCAGCTCCTTATTTGCAGTCAGAAATTTAGGCCCTCAGAGGGTCAGGCTTCTGCAAAGGACTGCAGGTTTGGGGAGAATAGATTTTCTAAGAATACAGTCAGCATTTATGGTTTGATTCTAGGCAGAATTGCCGTGGTTTCTCTTTCTGTGTCTGGACACTCTGGATTATATCCAGAATTTCAAAGGTAAATGGGACAGAAAGTTTTAGTAAATTGTGCTCACTTGCCAAAATCCCAGAGCTGTTTCATCCCACTGTAAAAGAAAAATAAAAGAAGCAGAGGGCCTTAATGAAATCTAGGAGTTGACTGTATCTTAGTTTGCAGATAAAACATTAATTAAAAGAATGTCTAGAGGCAATGAAGAGAGGGAAGAAAAGAGAGAGGGACGAAAGGAGGGAAGGAAGAACATACTCCCCAGAAGTCTGATTAATGGGGATTCTGCTGCACAGCATTTCGTCTGAGTGATTTTTTTCTCTGAAGCCTTTACATCATCACAACAGTTTGTGAAGGTGTTTTCGTTCACCAAATGGTTCGGCTTACCATAAAAGGAAGAAAGAACTGGAAAAATATCTGAAAAAATAGAAATATCTGAAAAAAATTCAGTACTTCAAAATAAAATGTATTTCACATTGTACATCAGAATTTTCCTAATATTCAAGGAATTTTAAAAATGTCCAAAACGTAAATAAAACGTTTTATTTCATACCAGTCCAATAATTTGTCCAAATTAAAAGAAATTCTATGCAGTACTTTTCATCTGATACATCTATACTTGCACCTTAGCTTCTAAGACCAGATGTACCCCTGCTCATGTGTTGATTCATTGATAGAATAAAGGCCTGAACATGTCCTGCTGACCCACAGCTGATGGGAAGGACTAGGATGGGAAGAAATCTGTGATTTACTCTAAAAGAATCTCAAATCAATGTACTGGGACAGCAAGGCATTGCTATTATCCTGTGCGGGGTAGAAGAAACAGTACAAGGAATAGCTCTAAGCAATACTTTTCTAAAGAGTTAAAAATGTACAAGAGTATTTTAAAAAGCTCTTTTTTTTTTTAGCTTTGTGGTATTGAACTTTTCTAAACTTTCACCATGCCCATACGTGCCCCTCAGCTGAGGAACTTACTCTAATTGATTGAGATCAAGAGATAGCTTTCATTCCAAGTCATAAAGTTTGTGTTCCATAATAATCTTCATAGTAGGATAATATATTGTATCAAACCTAACAATAAACACATTAAGATATGATATAGTCTTGCTGTAGACAATGTAAATGTCTCCACTATGGGCATTTAACAAGACACAAATAATGTTCTGATTGCAGCACAAAAATGAGTGAGACCTTGTTAGTGATGTGAGGGCTAGCAGAAAAACTTGAGGGTTCTTTTAGAAAAAAGGTTGGGAAAATTAGCAGATCTTTTCAAGACATGTGAAAAAGAAAAGTAGGAAAAACTAGAACTTCAGTAATATATTTTTTTCTTAGAATGAACAACAAATTTATTTGGAGAGTAACATTCAGTTCTTCAAATTGATTTCTCTGATGTAGTATTCTGATTCAGGTTACTTTCTTCTTAAAATTACTTTATTTCTTAATTTATGGCTTTATGTTTTGTTGCTCTTGGCAATGATAGGCCAAGTACTGTTGGTCTTGTGCTGGCATGCCTCAGCTGCATTATAATGAATGGATTCGTCTATGTCCTGCTCACTTTATAAACTCAGCTTGTGCCCTCCCCCTCACAGTACCACAATCATTCTGTCTCCATGTCCTTTATCAGCCAAGGAAAAAAGTAGTCCTTGATGCATACAGGATTAGCTAGGATGTGCTGACTGGCCCTCCTAATGTAACTGCCTCCATGAAGGCACTATTTTAAATAATCTCCTTCCAGATGTTTTTCCTGATGTTTTTAGAATCCATCTCTCTGAGACAGCTGCTGCTCCAGCAGATTTGGTTGAGATTAGTTACCAGCTCAGAATTTATTTGGGATAGAAGGAGACATAGGGAAAACGTGATTGTATAAGTTTTAACACAAATAGAGCTACCAGATGATGTTGGTTATAGATGACAATAAGCACATTGCAGACATTCAGGTTCTCTGGCACTCTGTGTTGATGTCTAGATCCCATAGTCACTTTTGTTTGGTGTATCACAGAATCACAGAATATTGAGAGTTGGAAGGGACCTTGAAAGATCATCCAGTCCAACTCCCCTGCCAGAGCAGGATCACCTAGACTAGGTCACACAGGAAAATCTGCTACACGCAGTTGCCTAAACGGGACATCCTTTCTATCCTCCTTCTCCCCTCTGCTGTCACCAGCACTCACATGTAGTTTTGCTGCAATCTTACCTTTTGAGCTGTGAACCCATGCTTGCAATGTGTCCCTGAAGGCTATTGCAGTAGCCCTCTTTAGCCTCTAATGAGGGACGAGATGAGGCCTTTTGATTAACAGGATCATAAATACAGAGAAATTTGGCCTCCAGAACTGCTGTCCCTGTACTTTCCAAGGCAGCAAACTCCCAAAGGCCAGATTTGAAGCAACTGGGCTACTGGTACTTACTAGCAGAGGACTTGTCCTCTGAGTGTCATCAGATTTTACTGGAGCTGAAGTCCAAACTGAGGTGCTTTAAAATACACAGCTTTCCTACTAGCACAGCTGCTGTTGGGATATATATACTCCAAGTTTCCTTTTTAAAAACAAATGCAATGTTTTGTAGCTGTGACTGCTTGTGGCTTAATGTACCTTCAAAGGCAACCAGTCTGTTTGTCTCTCTTCAAGAAGAAACAACTGTCACACACACATAAAGGCCTCTATTAATGTTTGTTTTTCTGCTTTTCTCACAAATTTAGTAATTTTCCTCTATTTATCATGTAGATTTATGATAACTGAGAATGAAGCATATGGTTTTCCTTTGCTTATGAGGAATATTAACAAAAATAAAGAACAAAACATCAAACTTACAGGTAATGGACTAGTGAAAATGATAGGTAGTTAAATAAGTAACTTATTACGACAGAAATCATAGTTTGGAATAGTCTCTTGTTTCTCTCCAGACATGAATACTTTAGTACAAATCACTGGAGCTATTCCAGGTTTTAACTCATATAATGAAGATCTAGATGTCATACAGATAGTAACATATAGTTATAAACATTATGAACATTTAAAAATATTCATAAACATTTATGAAAAAATATAGGTTACTCTTTTGCTGTATAAGTATGTAGCCTTTCTCTGTGACTAGTGAGAGTTCTTTGCCAAAAAAAGCATAGTACTGCAATTAAAGCATTTTACAAATAAATCAGCAGTGATAAATATTTAATAAATAAATAAAAACTAATCTATTAAAATTATACAGCTTCAAATCTTGGTCAGTCTTTACTCTGTATCAACATCATATAAGTTGAATGGAAAAGGTGTGGAAATGTGTGATACACAAAACAGTATTTTTGAAGTAACACCATGCTATTCATATTTAGTATATTAGGAAAAATGAAGTAATTAGTGAACTAGCTAACTAATGCATAATTTGTTGAAAATTAAGAAATCCTATGTGGGGTTCTGTGTAAAAGAGAAAATGTCTGGCACTGTTATGATTTCTTCATTCTGTAGGAACTGTAAAGTCAGCTGCTTTGGCTAAGGAAGTACATGACTTAAAGAAATCATGCAGGTGATACTTTGCCAGTTATAGAGCTTAAATGTCAAATAAAAATGCATTTTGTGAAAGAAAGGACTGTCTGAGCATCTCTGACATTGCAAACATCATGACACGCTTTTCATTGACCGGGTAACTTGTGAAACCCAGAGTAATCTCAAAATGTAGGAATTTAACTCTCCTGGAAAAATACAATGATACCTACTTTGGATTCTTTTTCCAGTCTGACATGGTTGCTGGAAGAATTCCCCTTCCTGACATGCAGAGATGTCCAGAAAATGTACCTGCACAGTTTCACTAGTTTTAATCTTGCCGTATGGTAATTCTAACAGCAAAGTGCCATCAGAGACCGTGTAGTTATCAGAAGCACCACACGGTGTCTCTACTGCAAAAGAAAAGAAGTTGTATGAAATAAAATTTTTTAAAAGAAGAAAGGTTTCTTGGAAACCTGACCACACTTCCACAGTGGGAAAGAGGGAGGAAGCATAGCAATAGCAAGTCATAAAAGTGGTAAGACATTTGCTGCTTTCTAATAGGCACATCGAAGAAAAGTCAGAGGCTGAGAATAGAGAAACATGGAAAGACAGGGCTGGAGGGATCTCAAAGGGATGCCTGGTTCTGCAGCTTTCTCTTTCAGCTTTCTCAATTCTTGAGAATTGTTTGAGGAAAAACATGTGAGTGATGAGACAAGAAGACATAGAAATATGATTTCCCTACCCCTTCCAGCAATCTCTTCCACAGCTTCACTAAACTTAGCACTGGAATTTATTTTTTTTTAAACTCAGACTTTCTTGCTTGATGTCCTGTCACCAAGGACTTAAAGACCCTTTTTTCCCTTACACTTTCACTATGCTCCTGTGAATTTTCTGTGAACTTCTCTTTTTCTGTGTAACAGACAGGCATTTGCTTCTTGTCTGGTTAGTTTTTCTGGACCAAATGAAGTACTTGTTTTTATTCCTGCACTATGATTCTTCAGAGATTTATCTCCACCTTTGAAGGGTATAATTGAACTCTAATCATCAACATGACAGAAGCTGTTCTCAAGGTGGTCATGTCTTCAGATCCAGACCTCTAGCGATGATATCGAGGATATCTGGATCCAGTTGAAACCTCTGCAGGACCTTCCTCAGTGCAGTCTTTAATTCTTGCAGTTAATCACTTACAGTTACCCTCTGAGAATGACTTTCCACTCACCCTCCAACAGTTTAATCTAGGCTATACTTACCTAGTAAACTAGTGGATTAATCAATGTTGGTTGCAAATTGTCTTCTATTTTTTTTCTGAAGAGTTACAAAGAATTTGCTAGAACATGGCTGGCATTTTTTCAGGTTAACTGAAGTTGAGCTACTGTGTTTGCCATTCTCCAGTTCTTCCATTTTTATTTTTTAAAGACAAGCCTCTTGCATGCTACTGAATATCTCTTTTCTCCTTGAATAACTAAAAATAATTACTAGCAGTGCTGAGAATTATTATCCAACCTTCATCGTGGGATGAAGTCATCAGACCCAGATGACTCAAGCATATTAAATACTCAAAGATGAGGTCTTTCTTTTCTGCCACATATTAATTACGCTACCCCAGTTGATAGTGTTCTAGAGAGGATTATCTTAGTGAAAACTGTTGTCTTAGTTTTCCCGGTAACTATGAAAGTACGTTTATTTTGGACGTCTTATGTTAATTGTAGCTCATTCTATTCCTTGCCTTTCCAAGCAGTTTTGCTATACTTCTATACTCATCCTTGATAGCTCAGCCTTTCTTTTTGCTTCTGTCTTATAGCTGAACTCCGTGATTGTTAATTATTTCATCAAAATGATCTTACACCATACTTCCTATGCCACCTCCATAATTGGATAATTAGCTCATGTTCTTAATATTAATTAATAAATATTCTTGCTCCCTTTAACTTTTTCCCTTAGTGCTGACAGATGTTATCAACAAATAGTGAGTTTAATGGTGTCTACCTTTCTGAAATCTGTAATTCTAGCTTTTCTTTCATTTCTCCTTTCCTAATGATCATGAACTTTGTCATTTAATGTCCATTCTCATCTCAGTTACCTTCTACTTTGAAAGAGGCATTTTCTGCTCTCTATTAGAATCGTATGTGGAATAACATGCCTTCTAGCTACTCTCTTCATCTACTATATCACAGATTACTACTGGTACATTTTAGAGGTTTGATGGACAGTCTGTACTCCATATCAGCAAATTTGCTGATGACACCAAGCTG
>NW_010170905.1:0-21037 GCF_000695765.1 Mesitornis unicolor | reverse complement strand
GCAGCAGCGGCTGCTCGCCCCTCAAAGCCCCCGCGAAGATGGAGATTCCGTGCTGCAGTTTATTTGCGCAGTTTAGCCTCTGTTAGTTGTCTTTCACGGGCTCTTTAGAAATAGTCACGGTGTTTGTGTGCCACAAACTGAAGAGGCAGAGTCAGCTTATAGCGAATACGTGTGGTATTTGTACGGGAAAACTTGGTGTACAGCTGAGGAAGCTGCGCTGCGTGGGACATGGAATAGCTTACAGTCTGATATTTGTTATGGAAAGGGGCAGATAAAAAAGGCGCTCTTTGACAGAGTAAAAGAAAATTCATAGTTCATTTTTCTCCAAACTTGTCCTTGTTTAGAAGTCTTCTGCTTTGGGAAGGCTTGCTCTCCTGAGGCTAACGTTCTTTTAGCGCATTGAATATCACTGACTTCCAGGTTTCGATGTGGTGGATGGGTTATTGTCCTGAGCAATCAAACCTAATGTGGACTCAAGAATAGTGATATGCAGTAATTGGAGCCTTATGTTGCCAAAAAGTTTTCCCCATATGTACGTTGTTACACTGAAAATCATCTGTCTCACTCATGTCACTACTGTGTGAGTGAACTTTTGTGTGTAATAAAAAGTGGAAATAATTTGTGGATTTAGAAGTTTCATTGCTAATGAACCTGGTTGAGGTTTTACAAAAGCATCAGAGCTATGCTTTTAAAAATAAATTCACTGGAGTGTGAAATACTTTAAAACTTGAATTCGTGTAGCTGGGCTGGGTGCTGGAAGAGCTACGGTAACTTGGGGGTAAGGAGAAAGTACGGGAGTCCCAGGAAAAAAGGTGGTTTGTCTGGCACGTGTCGAAGGCATGGAGTGGCGGCAGTTGCAGTTTTATGTGGAAAAAAGGTTGAAAGCCACTGTTAAAACAGCACCTGCAGGCAAGGGTGTATCTTGCAGTATGCACTGGGGATGAAACTCCAGCATGGCCTGCATCTTATTTATATTACTCTCGGAAGTTGGCTGCACTGCTGTTGCCGAGAAAGGAATGCGTAATCTCCTTTCCCTGCAGAGTAAGTGGAACACAATGTCAGAGCAAGCTTGAGCTTCTCTCTCATATTAGCTACATTACAAGCTGCCTTATGGCTTGAATAGTCCCATTGTAAATGCACTTTTTAAAGACTTATTTGCAGGGTGAGCAGCTCTTCATTCCCATGCGTGTATTGGGCATGTATACTTGCCCAGTGATGCCTTACATTATAATTAGAGTATGATCGATTTTGGCCTGAGAGTGGTGTGCCAAGTGTGAGCTGTCAGGGACATCTCTCTCTACTGCTAGTTTGGAAACATCTGTAAAGGAGAGGTATGGAAATACTGCCAGAACTGTAACAGAATAATAGAAATGTCATAATTAGGCAGGCAGAAAGAGTTTGAAAGATTTTTTCACCCAGATGCTAATTGACCCATGAAGCAAGTGAGCAAGGAGAATCATTGAATCACGGGACAATAGTAAAAGAGACTATAAAGAAAAGGAGCTGGAGATGATAAAAACAAAAGGAATAAGCACGTGGTTTTCACCGGACTTTCTGCTGTATCTCATTAGATGTCAAAGCTTCTCCTTGGAGTAGCACAACCATATATTAAACTCATTCCTATTTTTTTTTAATTTGTGTTTTTTAGAGGTCCAGCTGGCTGCTGGGCATTGCTGAAATTCTTCTTAATGGTTTAGCTCTCTGAGTAAGAATGGAATTCTCTGAAAGTTTGGTTTATTTTTTATTGGAAAGATGTGTATTTTTATGGGGGCAATGCTGTTTCTGTTAGGAGTCTGATTAAAGAAACCTTTGTTTATCCAGTGGCTTTACTCTTTCAGCTAAGGCCATAGTGTGTGCTGTAAACATACTCAGGATCCTGGATGAAGCAGGAAATAGCAATTAGCTTCTCTTCATGTTTCAAAGACTAAAAAAGAAATCAAGAATTTGTGGAGGGTAGAATGCAGAGAAAATATTTTCAAATATATTTTTCTAGATTTTACTTGTATCTCTTTCTGCCGTAGTACTTAACTGCCGCTATTGCTAAAAGAAGGTTCCATGTGGTAGCTGTGATGATGGTTGTTTTAGGAGGCAGCTGTCCTATGCATTTTTCGGAGTTCCTATTTTTCTATCCCTGCTTAACTATTACTACTACTCCATGCAATTAAAAGGAATTAATTTTATATATTGATGTGTTGTCAGAGATATTAGAAAGCATTTGCAACTCTTATGTCTCTCTTGAAATTGCCATTGTAGGAAGTTGTAATCCCCCTTTTTTGCTTTCCTGCATTGCCAAATGTTCTTTAAAAGCCTTTTTTAAAATACAAATTTATATTTGAGCAGTTAAAACCAGGATGAATAGTCCTTAAACTGTGATCAATAAAGGAGTGTGTGTTACTGTTAGTTCCAAGTGGTAGTGTTATTTTACTTAAATACTTTTATTTGTGTTCTTTTCTGAAATTAAGTCCTTTTTTTTAATTAGAGATGGAGGCCATAGTTCTCACAGTTCTCTCTTAATATCAGATTCAAAATAAAACCTGAAATATGCATAGTTTGGGATTTATTTCATTTAATGGCATACTTCATTTTCACAGGAGAGACAAGGCTTTTATACAAAGACTTACCCAGAGTGCAACCATATGAGTACTTATTTGACTTTTGCAACTTTTGTTATGCGTACAGTTAACAGGTAGAAATAGATTTCTCAGGGAAGAGCCTTGCAGCTACACAAGTTAATCTGTGTAGTCTCATTATATCTGTACATGATCACTTACCTTTTCTCACACTTACCTTTTTTCTTTCACTCTGTCTGTTCAGTGTAAAATATGTGTTTAATAATCTCCATTAGCCTGTCAGACATGCAAATACTTGGTTAAATTGCCCTTTTGATGGTCAATGGAATGGAAGAGAATCCAGCTGTAGAGGCAGAATACAGTTGAATGGCTGAAAGTAATTTTTTTTCCATTTTAGTTTATGTATCTCAATAGAGAAAATTTGGTCTTCACATTTACTTACTTTTCAACAGGCATTTCTTTTCACAAATATGCCTTCATATATATAGATGTAGCATATGCTTCTCTGTTTGTAAGTATGTGATTATTTATGTGTGTGTATGTTTTCCTTTTACTTGATTTTTAAGGCATGCGAGATCAAGAAACTATGTTTCAGAATCTGAGGTATGCAAACTGGAATCTGTACCCTTGGATTTTGGCGATTACCATCCGCTAAAGCCCATTACAGTGAGTTCCTTTTTGTGCTTTTTGGAAAATCAATGTGAATTAAAAGTGATTGTGTTCCTCTTCTTGCTTACACTCCTTTAAAACGAAAAAGCTCTGAAGTTGGTGATGGTACTAGTGAAGTTGCTTTCTGTGTTAGTGTCCTGTTATTTTAGAGGCATCAAGTTTTATTCTGGTGTTTGTCCTTTACAGAAATTTCCTGGTGCTGTTATGTGTCAAAAACAGTCTCCTTCTGACTACTATAGCATTTAAATTTGTGCGTTTTTTTGGTTGCATTAAATGCTGAATAATGGATAAGTTTGAAATCAAACTGTTGCATTACAAATAACCTGCATAATTGCTTGATGTAGGATTTGGTTTTGGGTTAACTTCCAGTCAGCTGTATGCCTTAAAACATTTATCGTTTCTTTAATGTATGAGAGGCTTTTAAAAATGTGGATGTACAAAAAAAGTCCAGCTTCAAAGAGATGGTCGTCATTCGCTAATGAATGATAAATGCACAGCAGCTTCTACTCAGGAAGGTCAATCAGGAGGTAAGATGAAAGCCTTAAGAAAGGATCTGATGTTTCAGGCTTGAGTATTGTACAAGAAAAATAAAGATAGGACTGGCAGAGGAAATCAAATAGCTAGAAGAAGGTTGGAGAAGAGAGAGAAAAACAATAGAATAGAGGAGGGGTATTAGACAGAAATTTAGAATGGTTGTGCTTATAGTTCTGTAGATGCAGAGTTGGAAGGAAAAAGAAAAAAGTAATGGAATTGCTAATGCAGAGTGCCTCCAGATTCAGGGGAAAAGGAGTGCTTCAGATTGAATGCTAATGCTGATTCTAAAGAGTTGCTTGTAGATGGGTCCTTGCTTTCATTACAACTGCACAATTTGTGTAGTATGTATTTTGATTATTTATTAAAGAAAACAGGTGGAAGAGAAAGTCCTTTTATATTTAATGGTTTTGAATTGTTCTTTCAGGTTACTGAATCAAAGACCAAGAAAATGAACCGGAAAGGAAGTACTTCTTCTACCTCCTCCTCATCTTCTAGTTCCATGATGGATCCATTGAGCAGTGTATTGGATGGTACCGATCCCTTGTCGTTATTTGCAGCAGCTGCAGATTCTGTGACGACTACTGCTACCTTGGTAACACTGGAGGGCAGTTATCTCAACTAAATAAAATAAACCAAAACCAAAACTACAAAGCCAGCCTTGGATAAAATATATTTGTCTCACCAATTTGAAGGTTAATGCAAATAGAAAATATACTGTATTAAATAGACTAAAGTGTTCTTTTTATTTACCTACTTTATGTTGACATTATTTAAATATGACATTTTTTAGAAGTATTTTAACTTTTTGGATCAGTAAGCATTTGAAACGTTAAGTTGACCTTTATCAGCATTCTCTTTTTTTTCCAGATTTGTATTTAACATTTGCACTCGTACTCTCCTCATAGGATAGTACACGGAAGAAACGGGATAAAGATGATGGCTCAGCAGTAGGAAGTGACTTTGAACCATGGTCAAGCAAACGTGGTGAAATCCTTGCTAGATACACAACAACAGAGAAGCTCTCTATTGTAAGTGGCAGCTTCTCCAGTTTTATTTGTTTCTACTAGACCTTTAATGGATTTTTGATGTTGCTGTTTTGTAATTATTTCATGAGTAAATGCTGGCCCTCTAAATTCCAGCTTTAATGTTGTAGCAAGCTGTACCACAAGCTCTTGCTTATGATGGTTTTGGATCCGAGTCCAAAAGTCTGTTGATGCTCGGAAGCCATCACTTTGTCTTTTTGTAACAACACAAAAAACTTCTGCTCTTAGGACTACTTCTAAATGATTAGAGGCTTAATTAGCAGTGTAATTACCCTGTGCATTCTTGGAACGCTAATGAGTACGTGTTTTCTAAAACTCTGCCTTTTCTGTTTCTTCACAGAATCTGTACATGGGATCTGAAAAAGGTAAGCAGTTCCTTTTATACCTAACATTAAACAGATTTTGCTTGAGGTAGGTGGCAGTGGCAGGTTTGAGGTCAAGAATAGTTAAAATATGATTTTTTTCTCTGCACTCCCATTCTGACATGGCTGGATCTATGGGGTTTTTTTGTGAGTAAGTCTTCTGCTGGATTTTTACTTAAAACAATTATTGAAAACAAACCACTCAACCGCCTTGTCTTGTATGCCTTGTAGGCTAATGAATTTGTGATGATGTGTTGTTGAAGGAAATGGAATTCATTGCGTTCTGCTGTAGGTTAAAACTTTCTTCCATATAAAATGAGCAATTATATTTTGAGGATCATGTTTATGAACCCTTCTGCTTGCTGGAAGGAAAGGCAAAGAAGTCCCTTTGGAACTTGTTCAGTTATTCTCTTTACATGAAAGTGAAATGATTTCAACTGTATGCTGAGTGTTCAAGAAAGAACAAATGTTAATATTTTATCATGTTTTCTAGCAAAGCAGATCTGGGTTAAGTAGTCATAGCTGATTGCATAGTAAATCAGAGTTTTTATATATGAGTAGACATGCAGCATTTCAGCTTCTGAAAAAAAAAATACTTTTTTGGAATGAGAATGGTCAAACACTGGAACAGGATGTCCAGAGAGGTTATGAAATCTTTTTCCTTAGTTATCCTTAAATTGATTAGTTATAACCCTGTGCAATCTGCTAAAACTTCAAAATTGGGCCTGCTTTCAGGAGGGACACAGACCTCCATAGGGCTTTTTTAACCCAAATTATCCTGTGGTTCTGTTCAGTGGTTCTTTCTTTACCAGCAAAACTTGCAAGTTTTGCTTACTTGTTACTCCCTGTTCAAACTGAATGAACTGTAGGTACATTTAAATGTGTGTCTTCAGGAATAGGCACCAAATGAATCAAACCACTTGTCTTTCGTGGAAGCTGACTACTTGTCTCTCAGGGTCATTCAAGTTAGTTTGTTTTCGGAAGTCTAAGTGTTTAAATGTTACAGAAACTCAAACAAGTAATTCCTTACAGGAAAAGCTACAACTACTGGCTCAGCAGTTTCTGAAAAAGTGAGGACAAGGTTGGAAGAACTGGATGATCTGGAAGAGGTGAGAAAGTTTTCTGGTCCAATTACATCACAATTGTAAAAGTGAAATGAATTTGTGAAATAAAAATCTCTTGTGAAACCTTTTGGGAAGGTCCTGATTCTGCATGTGCTTATACAGTATTTAGACAAATACATACTTTTCGTGGAACTTCTCTAGTAATTTCAGTCCTTACTGTTACAGAATTCAGGCAGAATCATTTTTTTGTATCACTAGAAATTGTGATTGAAAAATCCACTTGATCTACCAAGGTTGATTTATCTTGATACTGTGTACGGTCTGCAGCTGCTATAAAACTTCATGGAGCATTATAGTCTTTACGTCTGATAATTTTGTTTTCTCCTCTTGCGGCAGCTGCCTACTGTGCACCTGAGCTTAATTAAAATTACATTTATGTGCTCGATAGAAATACCGAGTAGCCAGGTTATTTCTCAAGCTGCAGTATTTTACTGTGCTAAGATGAGGTGTTCTGTACCTTACATTTCTAAAACCTACATCTGTGGGATACTTCTAGAATTGTTTTGGGTAACGTTATCTTGAAACCACTGCCTCTTAACTAACTTCAGATTGCCGTGCCAGCACTGTTCAAATAGCTGCATATCACAGATAAGGATTCTTTTAGTACAAAAAAATGAAGTACCCTTTGCCATAAGGCAATATGTAACCTTGTATGAAAATAATTGTTTGCGTTTTATCTCTTAATTTCTGATTGTTTTTCCTGATGGTAGTTTCTAGACTCTCATTATGAAATCTCTTTGGTAATGCAGCTTAATAAACTCATCAAAACTAGTCCTGGAGGTAGTTTTTAATGTCACTCGTACATCTTCTGAAGGCTAATTAAGTAGACTTGTGTTTTCTTGCTAGGGGTCACAGAAAGAGCTATTGAATTTGACTCAGCAGGATTACATGAACCGAATTGAAGAGCTGAACCAGTCTTTAAAGGATGCTTGGTCCTCTGATCAGAAAGTAAAAGCTCTGAAAATAGTCATCCAGGTCGGTTTTATGTTTTCATTCTGTACAGAATCTGTGAGTTTGGTGTGGCTTGTCTTATTTTTTTCTTGGAGAAAGAAGAGTTTCTGCTTTTCTGGTTTTTTTCTGTTCTTCACTGAAATCCATTTCTTTCAGAGTTTTATGATTTCTGACAACAGTTCGATTTTCAACTTTGTTGTTGTGTATTGGTTTTGGCTAGAGTATCTGGGATGGAATTTTCATTAAAGAGTGGCCAAATGACATGTATGAAAATTTTACCTGGTTAGTGATAATTACAAAAAATAACATGTAGTGATATCAACTCTTTCTAGGTCATATAATTTCCTTTACTCTCCTCTTCCCCTTCTAGCCCCTTGCTCCCCACTCCAAATAATACCAGAATGGGTTTTTGAACATCAGTGTTTTGCCTGTCCTGACTTACTATGGCAAATAATCTGATTTAGGACCCTAGCAAGCTACAGAAAACAGCTCCAGATTTTTTAAGTGTGTGTATGGCTTTGGTGTTTTTCTTTTGGTTTGTTTTTATTTTTTTTATTTGAATTCATGTTTTGTTTGGGTTTTTTTGTGGGTTTTGGGTTGTTTTGGGCTTCAGTGTTTTGGTTTTGTGGTTTGTTTTTTTTTGTTTTTGTTTTTTTTTTAAACTTCTCTGCAGTCTTCCTCTGGTCCATTTGTAGTGATGGGCTTTAATGGGGTTAGGGGGAAACAGAACAATTAAATGCGCTTTTGCTTGACTTGGCCTTCAAAAAAGTCATCAAGTGGGGTTATATAAAGTCAGGATTATTTTTTTTTGGTCATACTGGATACTCTTGAGAACACTGCAGTAATTTCAGCTTAAATTGTGGTAAAGACAATAAAGGAAATGAAACATAAATTAAGTGAGATCAGAAAATTTTATGTGACCTAGGGTGACTAATGTTCTATTGTAATACTATGAAATCAACACTAATACTCTCCAAAAAATAAAGTTCATATATAGCATTGTGAAGTGTAAATATTTTAGTGAAAAGAGAATACAATATTAAGAGTTTGGATGAGAAGAAAAGGGACACGGACACACTGTATTTACAGTGTATTAATACGTATATATACAGTCTCTGACATGCCGTGATAATCTACGATTAATACTTTCATATGTTCTTTTACAAATAGTTTCACACACAATTTTGAAATAATGTAGTTTCTAAGATAGAATTTAGTGCTTCCTTTTAGGAAAGTGGTATCAAAATTGCATGTGTTTATCTCTTATTGTTGTCCATGTGTTGTTCACTTTGCACTTGAACCTCATGCTGCAGATGCTTGTCATTAACTGAAAGACTGGGTAAGAATGAACTGGGTATATGTGCAATTAACATGAGTTAAAATTCATAAAGGAGACTAACCAATTAGAATTCTATACTTATAAAGCAGGATAGGGTAGAAACCTGACTGAACTTTCCTTCTTGTGGTTCTTCCCAGAAAATACCATAATTTTAAGAACGTCGTATCCTCTGAAAGAACAAAGCCGTTTTGTAGACATCAGACTGTGACTATATACATAGTCTATCATTATCATCACATACTGATAATTATGTGATAGGAGGAGTGAGTTTGGCCTTTTTTTTGGTTGTTATTTTCAGAAATGCGTACGAGGCTGGAAAAAGCAATTTGAATGCTAGAATTAATTAAAGAACTAATGATGAAATTGCGGAAGATAATTCATTTGGACATTAGGGATGAAGCTGCCATTCTCTGTGCAAGAGTTTCACAGAGCTTGAAGTGCAGGAAGAATTCTGTTTATTAAGGCAGGGTCTGAATTTATAGTATGTGAATTCCTCAAGTGCCTTTTTATGAGATACTTTACTTGTCAAGATGGAATAAGCTAAGCTCCTTAGAGTAAGCTGAAGTAAGCTGATTATGTATTTGAGCCCTAAGAAAAAAAAGGTAAGTAAGCGTGTAGGTCCTAAACAGCTACTGAATTACTTTTCTTTGAAGGTTGCTGACTTACCACGCAGTAGGGAGGATTCTGCTTTGGTTGTAAGATGTGAGTGCTGTTGCCTGTCTTTTGGGTGCACTCTTAAGAATAAAACAAAAAGACTGAGTGTGCCCCTTATTTAAGCATGTTCAAATGTTACAATTTTCCAGTTTAGACTAAGCAGTTTTGTACAGTGTCGTATTGCTTCCTGGATTTTTAGGTTGTAATGAAAACTTGAAACTTTATTTATTCCACTGAGATTGAAGAGCTGTCTCCTGATGAAGAGAAAGAAGGGACAGACATCACAGAGAATACTGTACCTGTCAGTCTTAAATAGAGACCAGAGAAGACTCATGGTCAAAGGCCACATTTGGCTCAAGTAGGGCAGAGGTGGATTTCTCTCCTCAGTCAGTAATTGGCCCATTTTCTTCAAGTGGACGTTGATTTTTTTTTTTGTGAATAAACTTCTGCCAAATATTTTACTCCAGTCTAGTCTGCAGGTTTTGCACCATCTTGGAAAACAAAGTATAGCTTTAATTAATTAATTAAATTAAATATCTTTAAAATAACTTAATTGCTCACTGTGTATTTTGAATTCATATCATAAACAGGCATGTTCCTACCTGGACTTAACATTTAATGATACTAGAACCAAGTTAGCTAATATGTTTTCAAACGTGGCTTTGCACCAGCCATCATTTCAGCCCAGCTATTGTGATCACACTGGGTGCCTGTGGGTGGCGATTGATTACAGATTCCTCCCTGGATCTGACTGTGGATGGGCTGGCCTGTTTCCAAAATGTTTGAACTGGTTACGTGAGCTACAAAAATGTGTTGAAAAGCTCATTAGCTAAACTTTTAAAATTATTTCTTAATTTAGTTTCTGTCAAATTTTGTGTTTGATATGGATGCTTAGAGAGATTGAGAAACTGAGAACTGCCCTTAAAAAAGTTTAGAGAAGTGCCTTTTTATGCTTCCTTTGGGAGAGAATTTGTCCTGTCTGAACAAATGCTCAGATCTGCATGGTCAGCTGAAATCCTGCATTGTAGATTACTTTGCATAAAGGGAAAACAGATCTGTGACTGGCTCTGCTGGAACTGAAGAATAACCTGAAAAATGCGGAGTGCCATGATGTGTTATGTTAGAGGTTCTTGTGCTTTTTGCTGGATAGCTCATGTTGGTTCCTTCCATCTGTAGACACTGATCTGTTTCAGCCTTGCATTGTCCTCTAAAAATGTTTTTCTGTTGTTTTTTTTTCTTCTAGTGTTCTAAGCTTCTTTCAGACACAACAGTAATCCAGTTTTATCCAAGTAAATTTGTTTTAATTACAGATATCCTTGATACTTTTGGTAAGTATCTAATGTGCCAGACTTAGTACACAATTGTTGATAAGATGAAATTTGGTTTTTGTAATGTTAGAAAACATAAGAGTTATCAAAAAAGTGCAGAAATTACTCTAATTTTTAACATGGAATATTTCCAACATAAACATTTGGATTTCAGTGGTATAAATGTGGCATGTAATTGTTCAAAAACTCTTATGAGTGAAGTCTTTAAAATAAAAAATATTTCATTTTGTAGTTCTATGCTTTATGTGTGGTGAATATCTAGAACATGGCCTTGGGAAAAATCATCATCTCTGCATTTTTAAATTCAAAACACACTGTTATTGTGAAAATATTTTGTTTTTCGCAGCTTCTTGACTCAATATTTCATTAATATTTAAAGAATAGAATTAAAAGTTTTCTTCAGCTGAATAGGGACTATGAAGTGATCAAAATGTAGTTTCTGAATTTTTTAGTCTACTTTTATAATTTTAAAATGATCTTTTAAGTGAAATTGTCATCCGCTTCATGTGATTCTCTTGGTTTTCTGCCATGTTGTGGAAAAGATTTGTGACTGCCTTCAAAGTGGAAGGACATTTTGATGTTTAGCAGGATATGGTATGACATAGCTCCAGTTGTTTTTTTCCAAGTCTTGCTTCCTCTTTGTGGTCTTTCCTACTTGCTGCAAGTTGCTGAAGATAATGTAATAGCCAAACTCGGTGAAGGCAGGACACCAGCTGTCCTTTCCTGGCCTGGGAGAAATCTGACCCGGGTGCTACCTCTGCACCAAAGGGAGCCAGATAAATTTTTTATAGTGTGCACAGTGCTAAATTCAGACTTAACGTTTCAGCCTCACTGGAGGGCAGCATAACATTAATGTTCTAGGAAGCTTCTGCCACCTAATTTCAGTGTATGTTGGAGAGGGAACCATTGTATCCCCATTTTGTGTTGTACTGTTCATTAGTTTGTA
The DNA here is from genome assembly GCF_000695765.1 of Mesitornis unicolor. NCBI lineage: Eukaryota > Metazoa > Chordata > Aves > Mesitornithiformes > Mesitornithidae > Mesitornis > Mesitornis unicolor. Next base: position 9,517 of record NW_010170905.1, on the reverse strand, counting down.
GACAATGATTTTTTTTTCTATTTAAACAGGGAAACTGGTGTATGAAAGAATTCTGTCAATGTGTGTGGACAGCCGTGTCTCTCTGCCAGGTGACTTTGTGTTTGTTTCTACTGTGCTCCTAGAAAAAATCATGTCTGAATCAACTTGAGAAAGGCTAAACAGAACCTATGCTACTGTATCGCCTGTAAAAAAAAGTTCTGGTTCACAGTGTTTATGGAAGTTTACATTTTAACTGTGAACAATGTACATAAGGTGTAACAAAATGTGCTTGTGGTTTTGGTGTTGCTAAACATAAACTGATTCTTCCTGAGCCTGCTTTTCTCCAGGCTAAACAACCCCAGTTCCCTCAGCGCCTCCTCACAAGACTTGTGCTCCAGACCCTTCATCAGCTTTGTTGTCTGTCTTTGGACACACTTTCTTTCTGACTTGGGCCCTTCCTATTTTTTCAGTTGAAGTTCCAATACAATGTAAAATTCCAATTTGACATTTACTGTACAAACATATATGGAAGGATGTCTTTAGGTCCCATGGAAACATGGAACACACCATGGAAAGACGTTTTCTTGCAATTTGGACTGTATTAAATGCATGTCCTTGAAACATTTTTACTCTGTAGTTGGCAGTGCAGCAGTACCATTGGGTTGCAGTTAAATCCATAGGATTTGAGCCAGAAGCTTGAAACCAGCAAATGTTTAAATTTAAAATAAATGTACAGAAAATATTTAAGATAAATTTGATTGTTGCAGATCTGACAACTTTTATTACAGACATTAATGAAGGCAGACAGTTCTTGCAGCATGTCATGATATCTGGGCACAGTTAGCTCCATTCTGGAGAGCTGAGCTCATGCTGCCGCTATCCAGCTGCCAGGGGCATTGCTGGTGGGAGCTTCCCAAGCAGCTATAAAAGTGGGAGGAAGAAGGAAAATCTGTGGTGTGCTTACTGTGCATGGCAGAGTGAACCCCTGGGGATTTCAGGCCCAGCCTCCATGCTCATCCTGTGGGAACCAAGTGAGACATAGTTGGATGAGAACACCCATGGTCCTAGATGAGAAAGAAGATCTTCCTGTACTCAGTCAGCATCAAGTGTGTCCCTTCTCTAGTCCTGGAAGTTGGAAACTTTCTTGTGGAGTAGGAGCTTCTCATTTTCTAGGGGCAGGGATGGGAGAGAGCACTGGTATTTTAAAACTGTTTCACAAGGAGTTCATAAGCAGACATTCACAGAGGGGCTCATCCTTGCCAAACATCTTGCCTCAGACCTGGGTAGGTCCCCAGAAGCCTGTTTTTGCCTTCTGTCCAGACAGTCTAGTGAAAGAGAAGGCATTTATCCGTGCAGCTGCATGCCTGCCTGACAGGAGCACTGACCCCATAACCTGGGGTGGCAGCTTTTTCTCTTGGCACCTGATGCAAATGGTCACACAGCTCATGAGGAGAGAACTGCGCTGCAGTGTTAGATGTTTAGCATACAAAAATAAGTGTTCTATCAGTATTTCCTACTTCTTGCAGTATAGTTTTTAATAATATTCTTTAAAAATTATATTAGCCTTTTAAAGAAAAGAATTTGCTTAGATCTCTTTTATATGTATGCATTTGCTACAGATTTATATACATGTATTTGTTACCGATTCCCTATATATATTCTATATATATTCTATATATATTACATTTCTGCTTCTAGGGGGGAGGCAGGGGTTAGATTTCCAAGTAGCAGATCTGAGATTAGCTTTGGGTGCTTGACTTCGGTTTCTGAAATGTTACTTAATGCAAGATGGAAGTTCTAGTTACCTCTTCTTGCTGTCTTTGTACTCAGCTCTTAATGCTGCATGAGAGAGCTGAGCAGCAACTGTATTGCCTAGTATATTACAGTGCACCTAATTTCTTGTTGAAAGGAAAGAGAATACAATTTTAAACCTAGAATGAAAAGTAACTTGTTTCCAAAAAGAATGTAACTATTTCTGGATTGTTGTATTTTTCCCCCCAGATAATTTTCCTCCAGAGAGTGTTAATGATACGGCTAAAGAAACTTGCTTAAACTGGTTTTTCAAGATTGCTTCAATCAGAGAACTCATTCCCAGATTGTATCCTTATCAAATGAGACTCTTAGTGTGTCTGCAGGTTTTTCTAGACTTTTCCACAAATGAACATGTTTGTTTCAATAAAAAACACAGCAGTCTGATGTTTATACTGACTTTGTTCTGTTTGTTTCAGGCCGTATGTGTTGAATTTAATTTTGAATCATGTTTCATAGTAAACTGAATGCTGAATTATTGTCAGTGAGCAGCATGGCAGTGATAAAAGTAGAGTTGATGTGTGAAAACTTTTGAAATGGTAAAAATCTTGTAGATAAATCATAAAAATCAACGAAGTGTAGTGAGACTAATGTGTGTATTCAGTATATGTTTGTTGTCGTGCTTTAAAATTATATGCATCTTAGTTTTGTTCTTTAACTTGCCTTCGTTTTAGTTATGTGGAAGCAGCAATATTGAAGTGCAATAAGTTCCTATCCAAAACGTAAGAGTAAATTTTAAGTATGGGGAGGAAGTGAATGGGCAGGCTTATAAACTAATTTAAAGAGTTAAGCATGCAAGTTCTGTGATTAGTGATGGACAGAGTCTTCAGAGATCTGGGAAGAAGCAGTACTGAGATGTTTTGGAATTTTTAGTGAGAATGCCGTGAAAAAATTAATGATGAACTATGATATGGCTTGAAATGCAATATTGCTTGCAGTTTTGGAATATATGTATAATTGTGATATCAGGAGTTTGCAAATTAAAAAACAGTGACTTGAGATAGCAGAGGGGAGAGCAAGATTGCTGAGATGAGAAGCATGGTAAGAAGACAGGATACAAAATTGAAAGGAAAATACTGATGTGTTGTATTGCTAGGGACAGAGTTGGAGAACCAGTGAACCATTATCTTGAAAATCTTGGTATAAGCTTCGTATGTTGCCAGACAGCGTCAGTTGCTGAGCTGAAAATGTTCCTTCACGTGTAATTGTCCTTTCTCAGTTGTATTTTGAAATCAGCATTGTAAGCCAAATTGCTACTATAGTGACAACTTCATTATCCCTAAAAAGCCGTTCTTTTACTGGAACTGATGTGCCTCATCTCCAGGCAGCAGTACAGTTCTGTTCAAAGGGACCTGTGGGAAAATGAGACATACGAGGAGTTCTGCCAGTTCTGCTTTAAGCGGCTGCTCTCTTCACATTGAATTACAGCCCTTCTAGAGCTCTGCCATTCCTCCAACTACAGAAGGAGCTTTTTATTTGTGCTTGTCTTTTACAAGGCAAGCATCCAACCTGCGCTACTCCTAATGACAAATACTGCAATTTGAATATAGGATATGTGTTACTATACACATAAAATTTTACTTCTGAAATAAGTACTAATATGCTGCTTCCTTGGCAGGTATTTCTATAACTTGTGCTCAATTGTCAGTCAGTAAGGCAGCTACTGAAAGTATCTGTAGGTGATATAATTCTGTTACTGATTGTTAAATTTCATTTTCATTTCTAAAATCGTAACAGGGGAATTTCAGAATGTCTCCCACGGTTAACGTCTATGATTAGAGGAATTGGAGATCCACTGGTCGCAGTCTATGCAAGAGCATACCTTTGCAGGGTAGGCTGTCATTTAACGCTTCAGATCTGTATAAAAGATTTACTGTGGATACAGTAAAGTACCTGCCACTAAAGGAAAATTTATTTTAACTACTCTTTTTTATTTGAAGTAGTCAGCAGCCTGTCTCTTCCTTCTAACAAACCAAAAAATAAAATTTCTCCTTTGCTTTAATAATGGGGAATCTTCCTTTAAGTGCTTATAATAAGAAAAATTAATTTTGTGCTGCATATACCAGTTTTTCATCTTCAGGTAGGGCAAAATATCAAGGACCTATGTGGAATGAGAGTTTGGACTTTGAGGCTACATGCTGTTGTCTGATTGCTAGGCACTGCTTTTCATAGTTAATCTATGAACTTTTCCTATGTTTATCTTCCTCCTACTGCTGGAGTGTATGTGGCAAGCTCCTTGCCAGAGGAGCTGCTTTATCAAGTATTCAGACAGTGGATTTTTGTCTGACTGTGCCTAGTGTGGCTGTGTTCTTATCCTCGACTACTCCTGCAGTTACCGATAGTGGAAAAATACTTGTGAAAGACATTTTTCTCAAAGTAGTGGCAAAGATTTTGACTGTAATTGGAAAATGGTAGGGCTCCTAATTAGCAATACTTGCATGAAATCAGCTGCCATTATGAAATGCAACAAGTTAGTTCAATGTTGATATATCTGTTATGTTTGAATAAACTGTCCAGTATGTTTTTGGTATATTATTCAAGGGTGTCCATATTAATTCCTGTATATGCAAGTAATTGCTAACCTCTGGTTTACTCTGATAGATGAGCTGCTTAGATTATTTGAATCTTGAAATAAAATAATGCCTGTATTTTTGTCACACCATAATCGTTTCTGCTACATAGTGCAACGTTTATGAAGGTTTTTTAGGAAACAGTTTGTATGCACAGTCCACCTTCTAGTGCTTCTGATACAGCTAAAAGAGATCCATAATGGTAGAGCAGTTAGGACTAATGATCTACTAATAGTAGTTGCAATTATGTGGTAAGGAATAGCTTAGCATGCTCCTTTTTGTCCACAAAGATGATAATACAAAATAAATAGTGAAAATTTTATTGGAATGAAATACTAGTGGTTAAAAAACACTTGTTTAAAATAAGAAAACATACTGGAATGGAAGACATTTGATCTTCTGTATTCCAGCTATTGACACCGTATTAATACTTTCACAATGAAGATAGTGAAAATATATTTTAAAAAAATATACGTTCTAGAATAGAAAACCCATGGTATCAATACAAGTTATATCTAAAGCTGCAGTGTAGTAAAATATGGGAATAAACACTTGCTTGAAGCCAAAGAACCAGATCTTCACACAGCAAGGTGATGCATTTCTCTTTAGCTCTGTGGTTTGAAAGGAAATTATATAAGAATGATATAATAAGAAAAGTGAAGATGACTGGCTTGGGTCTGTGCAAGGTCCTTCTGCTTTGTGATGAAGTCAGCTAGAAATGCATGTGTTCAGGGATCCCAAAAACTCTACCCCTGGGTTTGTTTGAAGAGGAGAACCGTAAGCTATTGAGATTGTTTGTTTGCCTGTGTGTTTTTAAGCCTGATCTGTTACTAACTTCTCATTCACTTCTGCATATTTGTCTTTTACTTAGTAGTATGCCACATTTTAATTTTTTTGTATCTTTGTGTTGTTGAAAACAGTCCTGTGTGGATGAGTTTCCTTTGCAGTTCCAGCTTAACTACACAGGCCTTGTGTTTGTTCATCACCTTGTACTATTTATCAGTATTTTTTCTATACCTGTGTATTAATATTTTCCTTTGGGATCCTTGCTTCATTCTGTTCATGGAATAAAAACACATGCTTTTAAGCAATTTCTGAACTCTGACTGACTTTTAAAAAATGTTCTTCACTGTAGGCTCTCTGCATACAATGAATATAGTATGTTGCAGTGCAGGCGCTGGGCTAGACTTTGATCTCATCATTGCTTGGAGCTGATGTTAGAAGAACCATGTTTAAACACAGCTGTAACTACCTCAGGGTAGTTGTTAGTGGACATAACTATAATAGTAAGCAAGGAAATAAGCTGTCAAAATCATGTGATTCAATGCTGTTTGTTGATTTGATGAGTGTGATGTCTGCACCTCTGGAAAATGCATTTTTGTGTAGTTGAAGTAGAATCATAGATTATAGATGGAGAAAAAAAAATCTTTCTCTTTCTTTTAATACAGGTTGGGATGGAAGTGGCACCACAACTCAAAGAAAGCCTTAACAAAAATTTCTTTGACTTTCTCCTAACATTTAAACAAGTAAGCAAATAGGGTTTTTATTTTGCAAAATTGTACAAATACAGTCCTTAACCAAACTATCACATGCTTTTTAAAAAACCTTTGAAGTTCTTAAATATTACATACATGCTGATTAGTTGAAACGGCATTGTACAGCATGTTTCCATACTTTAATAACATATGCTATGAGCTTGATAATTTTTCCCCCAACATGCAGGGAATGCTTCAGAATATCCGTGTATCTTTGTGATCTTGTCTGTTGTTGTTTCCATTCATACACAAACTTTGTCCAGTTTATCATAGCCCCTACAAAATACCTTTTCACAGCAATAAGTTTTTGTCTTTTGTTTCAACAGATTCATGAGGATACGGTTCAGAATCAGCTGGTAGTACAGTGTGTGGAGATTCCTTTGTATTTGACTCTATATTCTCCTTCTATAGACTGGATTTTACAGTGTATTGCATACCGTGCTCCTGAAGTAAGTAAGCGTGGCAATGCTTGATACTAAAGGAAGTGTTGGGGTGAAGAGTTAATTTTACCTATTAAAACCCCCCCTCAGTCAGTGCTTACAAAAGCAGTATAAAGAGCCCAGATATCACTGTCTGTTTCTTCTGTACCGGAAGAATTTGGGGGATTGGACTAAATGATCTTTTGAGGTCCCTTCCGATCCCTAACATTCTGTGATTCTGTGTGAATGTTTATTTCCACAAAGCTGAAGTTAGACCACTTTAAATTCATAGACAGTATTCCTGTTTGTTTCTTGCTGTCCCTTAGCTGGTCTAATCTTTATTTCGTGAATTCATTAGTTTTTTCTGTCATACAGATATAAAAATTATTTGAGTAAACTGTAGTTTTGTAATTGCTTAACATAGTCAAGAAGCTATTTTAATCTTAGTTCATTTCGCATTCTGTGGCAGAGGGTTGGTAATCTTCACCTCTCCTGCCAGAGATAATTGATCTGGCTGGCAAATAGTAATTACGTGGAGAAGGCTTGCAAGTTTGACTTCCATAAAATGATGTTTTTGATTGAAATGCCACTGTACCTATTCCAGAAGGGGTGTTTTATGCTGTACTATACCATTGTTTTCTTGTACAGGATAAGACAGGATTATTGAAATGTATTGGGTAGGTAGTTAAAACAGCTTTTAGTAGACTTCACTACAGTAATTAAAGCTGAATTTATTTGCAGAGTTTCTACTTGCTAATTTTTATAAGTAATTCTTCCAGGTTCTGCTTACTGAGATGATGGAGAGATGCAAAAAACTGGGGAACAAGTAAGTATTTCACAATGTAGAAGATGCAAATCTGTAGTGAGTACCCATGAGCCCCTGTAATAAAATTCTCTCTTCCTTTTGCAAACACTTCTTGGATGCATAGTATAGCTTTTGTTCTCCCAGTAGCTTACTAAATCATTATTATGAACATCTGTTTTCCAGAGATGAATTCTAAAATATGGTAACTTTTGCTCTACAAGTAATCTACTTTAGCTTGGTTGATGCATTTTGGCTCCCAAGCCAAAGTTTAGGACACATGTGTTCTCCATCAGCCATGTCTCTGATTTCTGGTTGTGCTTCATTTTTCTCTGTTTTCCTCCCCTTCCTTCCCTGTAGCCTCCACTGGCTACTGTCAGCCCATTCATGCATTTTGCAAGGAAAGTTGTAAAGCAGCTGATGCCTTTGGAAGATGGTAATATTTAGGTGACTGTGTTTTTTGTCATTAAAATTAATATCCCAAATATCTCCTGGAAGTCTGTGTGCAGACTAATCACCTTCAGTGAGTAGTTCAGAAAGATGGTCTGGAAGTTTTGGATGTATTTTCTGAGCTGTGTGAATGCAATTTGGCCTGCTGATCAGCTAATGTCACTTCATCTTATTGGTTAGGTAGGCTGAGTTCTGTGAAACTTTTCAGCTGCCTGGTTTTTTTTCTCATGTGCCTTTGCACAGTTCAGTTCTGCAGTGGCTGGGGGGCTAAATTTTGTTATTTACTTAGAGGAATGCCAGCATAAGCATTCTGTGACTGAGCTAAGGAGCACAGGGAAAGTGTGATTTTTAAAACGGGATGTGAAGATGCTGTTGTATCGGAATGCATAATATGGGTAAAAATAATCTGCATACTCTGCTGTATTAATTATTTTGTATAGGTGTTGATCTGTTTTGTGGAACTTTAAATCATCTTTTAGCATTTCTCATTATAAAGATGGGCTGGGTGCCTCCTCTTTGTGCCAGTTTGCTCTTTGAAGAAAGGACAAAATGTTGAATATAATGAGGGGTTTTTTTAAAAGAAATGTTTTTGATATATGTTTTTTTCATTAAGAAGTTGAATAATCTGGTTTAGATGATCTGTAAAGCACAGTAGTTTTCTTTTGAAGTCGAGTTCTGTGTTTTTATGTCTTCTCATGGCTGTCAAAATACTACAAAGCAAGAGGTATCAGTATATAAATATTTAAGTAACCTCAGTTCCACGAACTATGTTGCAACCACCTAAGTGAAAAGTGACAGCCTGCTTCTCTGCATTGCAAAGCATATACCTAGTGAACTGGAAATACTTTATCTAATGATGAAATGCAAATTTCAGTCAGATTGCGATGGGACCACTAATGTTCAGTCAGAAACATGGAGGATGCTGGGCTATTTTAAGTGCTCTGTAGAATTTCCCTCAAGGTAAAGTGCCCTGAATTCAAACTGTCTGTTTCAGAGTAGTGAAGGACACGCTGTTTTATGAGGCAGCTTCTGTGCTAACTCATGGCTGAGTTTGCCCAAAGGAATTGCCTTTTGAGTGGTACTAGATTTTGTAATGTTTGCATAATGGTATACTGGGTTTTACAGTAATGCAGTGAGTTCACTCTTCCGTGTGTTACTTTGTTACTAATACAGATACAGGTCTGCATGATTAATCATTAATATCTAATCATATGATAGCTGGAAATTACATATTAATGACTGGTCAGATATGTTTTAATCCTAACAATGCAGCTGCAAGAAATCTGACTTTTATACTGCATATATATTTCAGTTCAGTGAGAAAAACTTTATCAATAGAGATTTGCTCTGCCAAGTTATACTTCTGAACTGCAGTTAAAAAGAGAGAGGAAGTTTCTAAACATGTCAGCTACTCCTGGTTTACTTGATCTTTCTAGTAGACTTCTGGTGAAAACATGTCTGAAAAAAAACCTGTGTGGAAGAAGTATTCTACAAGCTAGGTTACCTTTTCCTTATCTGATGGCTTAATGTTTTCTTGTTTTGCTTATGCACTATTAATCCTCATCAATGCAAGCTTAATTTGTGAGGGTTTTCTCTCCTTTATCCATTTTCTAAATATTTAGAATAGATGCTGGGCAGTTCTTAGTTGAAGGAGTTCAGATTAATGTAAATAATGTACAACAAAATTCCAGTTGATGTTGAGCTGTATTGATTTGTGTTATGTTCATTGTAGTGCTTTGCTATTGAATTCAGTGATGTCAGCATTCAGAGCCGAGTTTATTGCTGCAAGATCTATGGACTTCATTGGCATGATTAAAGAGTGTGATGAATCTGGATTCCCAAAGGTAAGTTTTTGTATTTAATTAGTAACAATTCCTGTTTGTTGTCTGACAGAGTTATTTATATACTTAGTTGACTCTAATTTGCATATAATCTAAATATAATTTAATTTTA
>NW_010170904.1:0-6260 GCF_000695765.1 Mesitornis unicolor | reverse complement strand
GGTGAGTGGGCGACTGCCAACCGGCTGCTTTCCCGCCAGGCCGGCTCTCCACAGCCCTGGGGCTTTCTGCAAAGCACCGGGGTTTTCCGCGGGTGGGATGCAAGAGCTGGGCCCGCAGCGGGGCCTTTGATATGAAGTAATGAAGTCCTCCTCTGACAATGCAGCTTTCCCTTTCGAGAGAAGTGGTTTCTTCTCTTTTTAAGTTTTATTTTTTGTCAGTGACCGAGGTCACTGGCAGAGACTGAAGTTCCTCGTTTGTGCAATGGTGACTTTGTGACCTCTCCAGTGCAAGGCTGGGAAACTGTAGGGTTTCTGGGAATTTCCTCCCTAACTCTTGACACCTGCCTCCATTAGCAGCAATGTGAACTCGCTCGTGATGTTGACAGCAAAGATCAGTATTTGGCAAGTGTGGTTCAGATAAAAGGCTAGGCTGGCAGGTGTTTCCAAACACAGGATGGGTGAGAAAGAACCCAAAATGGCCAGGTACCTGCACAGTGAAAATATACCCACATTGTTTTCACCCTCCTTTGCAGGAAGAGACTTTCTTTGCTGCGCTTAAATTTAGGCTGTTATTACAACCTGGTCTTGCTTCCTGCTAGCTAGGATGGTACTACAGCTGGTCTTGTGAAAATTTAAGGATCAGACTTCCCCACCTCTACCCCCCCCCAAGCCTTCCCTTGCTAATGTACAAAAGAATGGACCACACTCTACTTTTAGTAGCAACATCTCATCCCTGTCAAGAAAAACATCTGTCTTCCTGTGAATCAAGTAACAATACTTCTGTGCATGTCTTAAGGAAATTACTACCACCATTGCCTCGGGAGATACTTTGTACCAAAAGACCTCTCAAGACAGCACTTTCTGAAAGGCAAGGCTTGGCTAATACCGGGAGGCTTCTGAAATCTGCCAGGTGTGGATCAGGCCCTTTGGCTGACTCCCAGCCTCTCCGTCTTACTGAGCGGAGCTGGGTACTCAGAGGAGTGTTTAAAGAGAACATACCTTCTGTTACAATGCACATCTCCGGAACAGCATGATCTATGCAGCCTGGAAATCCTCAAGGGCTTGTAGGAAGTCAGCGCAGCGTGAATAGGGAATGATGTGTTCTACCGTGTATTTGCAGGTTATTTGTGAAATTTGGACTCCAGAAATTCAAGCAGCCTCACTTAAAGGAAGTTGCGGGTTGCAGTTTCACCGCTTTTGTTCTCTGTTTCAGGTGTGTGCAGGACGCTGCATTCCAAATGAAAAAGATTACTTTTGTAAGGTTCTTACTTGCGTAAGAATCCCATGCAGGATTCTGTGGGTAGGGATTCATGTTGGAGTAGTTTATAATATCCTTTCCCTTAGTCATATGCCATCAATTCGACCAAGAAGCAGTGAATCTTCTTATGGGTTCCTTGAGATCTCGGCATAGAGGAGTCTAACTCCCACCTCCAAGTACCATTTCTGAGCAGTGAAGAGCCAAGTCCTCTGTGAAACACCTACACCATTTCTCCAAAGTTAGACTCCTACTTCCTAGCCCCTGTGTTTGAATAATAGCGTGGCAGGGCTGTGTGCTCTCTGCAGATTTTTGGCCCCATGCACAAGGAGCTAGAATTCTTTGAGATCTTATTTCTAGCACCCAATTGCTCCAGACTTCACTGAGAGCTGGCACTGGTAATCTGTTTCTATTACAAATGCTTTTATAACTATCCAGTAGCTAGCTATTAATTTTGAAAATCAAGATGTGAATAGCTAAATCAGCTCTCCAAACACGGCTATAAATCTACGGAAAAAATTGGCAGAATGAAACTATGTTTCAGCTGCTCAAGTAGAGAAGTAACACATTTAAACACCAGTAATGAAGCAGTATGACATCTGCCGTTGGACTTCAACAGCTTAGCAGCAGCAGTTTTATACTGCCCATGTGGTTGTGACCTGCACTGGAACCGCATTTTTCTGCAGAACTGGATTTGAAATCAGCAGGGCTGTGGGTCTCCCTGCCTGCCCTGTAACAGCAAATGAGGTCTTGTGATGGGTTACAGTTAGTCTGATTTACATGGAGGATGTGGTACTGGTGATTCAGCCTGCTAAAAATGGCCAGGGGAGCGAGGAAACCACAGTGAACGGAGCTACATGGATGAGTTGGACTTGCTAATCAAAGCTTGTATTTACTTCCCAGTCTACCAACACTATAAACATCTCTCTTATTTTACGTATGGTTGTTTTTGTTGGGTTTTTTTTGTTTAATTCCTGCTAGCATACTGTGATCAGAACAGGCACTCATCAGCCAACAGTTTCAGCAGAGGGGCCAGTCAGTGGCCAGCTTTGCCCTTGCCTCATGGCTCACTGCAGCGCAGTGTTGAATAACCCATGCTACTGCGTCCCATGTTACCTCTCTCTCATGAAAACAAACTGAGGCAACTGCTTTGTAATTACTCAAGGATAATAAAGTTATTGACAGTGAGCATGAATTATACTTTTAATAAATTATCTGACCTAAAATTTCAAAGACCTTTACTCTAGTTTCCCAGAAGCTGTTAGATAGGTAAAAGGCAAAGAGGCTGCAATATTCAAATACTCTAAGAGATACAGAAGTGTGGTGGTTTTATAGCCCCTTTGCAGGACACTGCTGTCATAGTTCAAGGTAGCCTGTACATTTGAATACTCCATTGCTTTTCCCTTTACAGGCTTTCCAAGTTTCTGCCCTGTCTTTGTGCTTCTGACAGGGAGAGAAGCCTTGCACGTCATCGTCTTTACATACTGGTCCCTGAGTCAAAAAATGTTTTTCACTGATGTTTTGCCTCTGTAAGTCTAATTGTAATTTAGCCCTACTATAAACTCCATGAGCTACAGAAAATGGCAGAAGCTGAAGCAGCAGGAAATAAATTATTACAGAAAAGCATAATGACCTATCTAAAGCATCAGAAAGAGTTAAAAACAAGAATAGGCCTATATTCACATTTCCTTTAATATAATTTTCATACTCTGTAAATTAGGTCCCACTTGTCCCAGGGCCCTTCTCCACTGTGTCTGGATGAGGCAATCTAACCCCTTGCTTCTCTCTCAGAGTGCCCTAAATCTGATTTTGCTGGGTTTCTTTTTCCCTATCTTGTTCCAAAACTCTACCTCAGTCCTGGAACACCTCAATAAGCCTGGTACAATTTATACTTTTTAAGATGGAGATGAAATTTCAGCGGTGGATTTAGAATATTTGATCATTGGCAATTAAATTAGAGCCACTGCTCATTTAAATAGAGAGATGTAAAATCCTTCAGAATGGAATCAGCTTTTTTTCTCTGTTGCGGAAAGTGTGACTATGCATGTACATAAAGTGTGGAAAATAGTTAAGATCAAGAAGACATCTCCCACATTTTTTCAATCTCAGACACAAAACCTTCAGAATCTACTCCTGTAATTTTGAATTCCTTTCAAGGATTTGGTTTTCTAGTTAAATATCAGGCATGGCCCCACTGTTGGTTATGAAGGGACGTTACGATCCAGGGTATAGCCATCTTTTCCGCACCAGCTGTCAGAAGGGTTTTATCTGTGTCAGTGACCACTGATAATGTCTAGTGAATACATAAACGTCAGCATCTTCTCTTTTTGAATATATTGCATTTGGTAAAAAAAAGGAGTTTGTTCACGAGTACATTTCTAAGGAAATATACTTTTAAAGTAGCTAAAGCCACTTGTTCTTGGGCTTTGTTCCTCTTATTGTGCCTCCGAGTTTTGCAGCAATGAAAGTGCCTGCCTACTGTGTCTTATCACTTAAATATTGATGAGTGGTGAGCTCCACATCTGTTATCATCATGCATTTTCCATACAGTGCAGCAACTAAGCACCGCTACAAAGCCAAACTAATCTTCAGAGCTGACTCTCCACATTTTCCTATTAATATGCATTGTCATTTTGTGGGCTAAACCCTGCCTAAGGACACACACATGAAATGACTGCTGAAATGACCTGTCTATTCTGTCAACACCCAAGGAGTATGCATGCATATCCTGGTAAAACAAAACAGGCTCAATAAGCCTCTTCATCCAATGTATTCCAAGGACACTGAAGTTGAGTCTTTCGACCCATTCCTCTGATAAAAGGGCATTGCAGAAATAGCAATTAGAAGAATAACCTCCGTTTATTGCAACGGACTTTACTCCAGAATCAGCTACTCCTTCCTCTCACAAGCTTTCTGTTTTCCTGCTTATTTTTCACAGAAAATCTTCTGTGTGTGGATAGCTATCAGATGGAAGGTGACTGATCTCTCAGTCCTGATCTCTTGAGCATTCATTCGTGGCTGCTTGCCTCCAGCCTGTAACAAGGGCTGTGCTGTGGCATTTCTGCACAAAGAAATCCTAGGTGGAGAGAACAGAACCACAGAGGTGGCAGGGTCAGAGCAAGTAAAGTTACTGGAAACTCAGAAAGGAAAGTGAAAGATGGGGGAGAGGAAGTAAGATCAATTTCATGGGTTTTCATATTTTGATTATATTTGATGTTTATTTTTATCCACATTTATTGTTGCTCTGGACCCAATATGTAATCAGTCACATAATGGGATAAATTAATGTGCAATCACAGAGAGTTATTTTTACTGATACATATGAAGGTGTATAATTTTTACTATATAAAGGATGCTAAGTGGCAGAGCTTTTTAATGTTGGGGGTTTTTTTCCCAGAATGTGCTAATGGCCAAACATATGCACACAGTTCCGGAGAAAACAAAGGAATCCACAAGTATTAAAAACTAACAGCTGCTCTGTTCAGGCGGCAGCCGCAAGCTGGCCTGTTTTATGAAAATTAATTGGAAAAACTTCCACACAAAATAACCATCCTACTTGAATTCTTAAGAGCCAATTTAAAATGTTTTACTTTCAGAAGAATGACTTCCAACTGAGTTCAGAACTACATTTGGTTGTAAAAGTACCTGCTCTGTACTGCCAGAGAGCATGAAGTGCAAAGCTCAGATTGATTGCCGGAAATCCACCAGTTTTAGCCCAGTCCTTTCTGGGCAGTCAGAACAAATTCATCTGGATCGTAAAAGACAAACCTTTCTCTAAATGTGCTTAAAATCAGTATGGAGAGTCTGCAAATTAATTTTCCCTTTTCTTCTTGTTCCAGTGAGCAATGAAAACAATTGATTGCAACTTTCTTACAGTAGCAGGGGGGGTAATACCAAATTAAACCAGGTGAGTTTAATGTTTTGTGTATGGAGAGTGAAGTAGGCTGTCTTGCCCAAGATGGAAAATATAAACGGTATTTGTCCCACAGAGTACCTATATTTCTACATTATGGGATCTTGCTTGGGGCCCCATTATTCTTTCAGTTTTTAGAACAAATAAGAGCATGTTGTCTTTGACCTTTCACAAGCAGGCCATACGTTTTAATACTCCGATCATTTCTGTTAATCTGCTTTGGAAGGTCTCTCCAGTTTACATTTTCAATTGTGCATGAAGCCATTTCACAGACCAGATGCATTTGTGAAGGATTTGTCTCTGAAATATTCCTCTATGTACATGCGTCTAACTGTATGTATAGCATTCACTAACAAATTATTTGCCCAGTTACTGAGGATATGTTTTTGTACTTTCAAGTTTATGATGAGAAATGAGTGCTCAGCAAGGCCATAGATAACCTGTGGCAAACAGATCAGATTTAATAAACACCCTTTGTGTTGGTGCTTCCCCCCAATCCTTGTAATTTGAAATAATCAAAATCCTTGTAGGACATACTTTGAAATGTCTGCACGTCATATACATAATATCTTGCTAAGGCTCATTTTCTTTTTACTAGTTTAGCAGTAAATATTTTCTCACAGGTGTCAAGCAGCTTGATGCATAATGCGATTTGAAATGAGATTATTTAAAGGTTACTTGTCAGCAACATTTGTACTTTTCTGCTTCCATTTGGGACTTTTGGCATTATATGTGTTTTATATTTAGCATCTTAACATTTTTCACTAGCTTATTCCTGAGTCCTTCACTACATAAATAGAATGGCCTCTATTGGGCTATAGAGGTTTTATTTTGGCCATGTTAGACATCATGTCTGTTTTTCAGTTTGGAAATCTACACTTCTTGCCCCCTCTTCTTTCTCTTAGCCTGAGAGCAGGGAATATTTTGCTAAAAATTCTAGGGACAAAAAGTTCAGTAGACCCCATTGATGACAGCTTCTTGTGACAAAAGACATAAGTTTTTGTAGACAGATTGTCCAGGTGATCATCTAGATGAGACTGGGCAAGGCTGTATGACCCAGATTTACTCCCTTCCCTTCCCTTCCCTTCCCTT
>NW_010170903.1:2163-6838 GCF_000695765.1 Mesitornis unicolor | reverse complement strand
CACCTCAGCCTTGTCTTCATCTCTAGTCACCCTTTTTCCCTTTTCATCCCTTAAGGACTGGACATTCTCCCTGGTCCTTCTCTTACTATTAATGTATTTGTAAAATGATTTTTTATTGTCTTTCACATTTTGTCTTTCTTTTGTCTTTCTTTTACATGTCTGTGTGAGGGCTAAAATGACTACTCTTGGACCTAAAATAGATAGACTTCACTGGGAAATAAAATGAAATTCTTTTTCTGTACCACAAGACTAGAGGTTGTATAAGCAAGCCAAACACCATTATAGGTCATAGAGCTGCCAATCCAACTTTTTAACAGGCAGAGATGATCATGCTTATCATCAGCTGTGCTTTGGAGTGGTGTCTGACCAACAAAACCGAGTCAAACCTGCTGCAACATACACATGCTTATATGTATTTATTAAGAAGAGATATTTGAAATCCATTATAATATTGTAAACACATTACAAGAATACAAAACAAGAGCAAAAATATGAGCACTATGGAGTCTGGTTAGTGTAGATCCTAGCCTTCCCAAGGTCACTCCAAAGCTGAATGAGACTCTAACAGGTTTGCGAAAAGCATCCTGCCAAACTTTGGTTGAGCCTTTATATACTGCAGGCTAGAATGAGGGATTCACTACAATTCCTTCTGCTTCTCCTTTGAATGTGGTACAAAACCTTTTGTTACATGTTGGAAAGATGTGTTGTACTGAATGTCAAGTCTTTTATGATGTTTTTGTTATAATAGAACTCCTGTTGTTGTTTATCATATAACCGAATGGTCTCTACATGAGAAAGGATAATAAAAATTGAATGTGTCTTAATCCAGAATAAGATAAATACACAAGTGAAAAATTCTAATGAAAAAATTGTACTTCTACAATCTGCATTTTCTGAAATTAATTATTTTTCGTTAGTTCTCAACCATCTAGAGTTACACTTACTAAGTAAGGCATATCAGTGGTTAAGGATTAACCATTAAATCACCTCTCACCTTATTTTTTTCTTTTGAGGAAACACAGGTTGTCTCAACAGTAACTGCAAAGAACTAAAAAAAATCCCTCTTCTCGCCACCTTTTCTTTTGTCTTGCAGCTTGAACAATACCAGTCCTCATTCAGTCTTTCCTCTTCCTTTCTATACCTTTTTTAGTCTTTGTCCTTCAATTTTATTACAATTTGTTGTCTCATCTCATATTCAGCTCTCTCTGTTCAGTTACTTGTCCCTCATCCATTTATGTTTAATCTTTTTCTGATCTGCCCTGCTGTTCTGCTCCTTTGTGATTCCTAATGGAACTTACAGTAGAATATCCTTTGTCAGGTGTTGTATTTGATTCTTATCTAATTATGGATATTATTTTTAAATTTTACAGAGAAACATGTTTGGTTAGTCATATTTTATGAACTAAAAGAAAAAAAATCACTTTGCAGCTTGCTGTGTGAACAGAGCAAAGGAACAGTTGCAAAGATAAATGTACTAAAGGCTTTTCATAAGCGCCGCTTTAAAAGTCATTTTCTCAGACAGCCCAACAGGATGTCCGAACTCAATCAAAATATGTGTCAGGCTGCACGGTTGACATTTCAACACTAAAAAGAGCTTACCCTAGTTTTAACACACAGAAAATGGATTATATCATGTCATCGATGAAACATGGCACCAAGTGAGAGTTTGATTACATGCTATTATAAATCTGGTAGTGAACTGACTTTCAAAGTCAATAGTGATGGGCAAATTAGTAATTCTTAGCCAAAGGCATGGGAGCTGGTAATATAGAAAGAGAGTGCTTTTTAACTAGTTCTACTTTCTTACACATAAGACTGTTAGAAATAAGATGTTTCCATTAGATAAAATTACCCCACTTTCTTGAGAGGCAATAAATACTACCTTATGGTGGTATCATGGATTTATAACAACCATTGCTTTTCTGGTGGGAGAAAACAATTATGTTTTCTTTTCTTAGTGTTCTTCCTCTGTAAAAATAATATGCATGCCTCTGTAGTGATGAAGCACTGAAGGAATGCCTGAACTCTGACAATGGTAAATATTAGAGTTTATTTTCTTCCTGTATAAAAAATCTATCAATGTGAAGACTAGTATTCTGTGTTCTAGGCAACTCCCAGACTTTCTGTTCCCGTGTTCATCAGAGCATGGAGGACTGGAGAGGCCACTTGCCTGCTCCTCAATGGCTTCAGAGTAACTGAGCAGTAGAGATGCTGGTAGGCTTGATAATTATTCTGCTCACCATTCCATCTGTAAGTAGCGTCACATCCATGGCTAGTCACTGATCAGTCCGATAATGATAAATGTCAGCCAAGAGGATGAACAGTAGGAGCATGCTGTATCTCTCACAGACAAATCTCACTGCTGAAATGCTTTGCTGATGCCCTTTCAAAAATATGGCATTCCACTGGGAAGACTTAAATGCTGAAATCAATGAAAATACTTACGGGAATCTTAAACCAAACAGACGGCATACATGCAAGTGTCTGTGGTCAGCAACATTACCAGATCTGCTTGTGCCCATGATTTGAAAAACTGGAAGGCGTGAAAACAGAAGCTGCTGAAAGCAAGGACTCAAAGTAGAGCTACTATTGGAGAGAGAAAGAAAGAAGAATGGAAACAAGCTCTTCTAGGTGGAAGCAGTTGTGTCACACTGGAACTCTGTAGAGTCTTCAGTTGTAAATGTTTCTAATGTTATGCCCTGATTTTATCTCCTGACTGTTTTTCTTCTCCATCTTCCTCTATCTGCACACACAGACACACTAACAGCTTTTGCAGTGACATAAACATGTGGCTGTTACTGGGCAGGAGCTGTTTAAATCAGTTGTTAACAAGGGACCAAGTTGCAAATCAGAAAAATAAGTATGGGGAAGAGATACTTGCTTGTTCTGAAAAACAAGAAACCCAAGCAAACAATAATCTCCAGGTGTGGAGTCCACCTACACAGATTTGAAGGGTCTGTTTGAAAGGTCACCTTTAGAAGTGCCTTTAGAATTTGGTGTTTCAGCTGCTGTGACTCAGGAAAATAATTGTCTTTGTCTAAACAAAATATTTGTAAAATATGAGCCACTTTAAAACCTGAATGATCAGGATAACCTTTAGATTCAGCTCGGCTCTGAAGTAAAGATAAAGCAACCAGCACTTCTCCTACTTCATGCTCTGAAAAAAAACCAAACCAATACTGCATCAGAGAGCTTACTTAGAGAAAAGCACTTTCTTATAACAATGCTTGTTTATGATTAGTCAAGCTGTGATTTATATTTACTTCAGTGACAGCTATTTGAATCATCCTATTATCCTATAAAGAGGTTTAAAATGGTCTAATACAATATTTTGGAATTGCTTAAATGGTGTGCTGTACACAGTAAGTTCTGATGGAATGTTTTCAGTGCAACTTAATTAACATTTAGATTTGAAATGTGCAGGATGCAATCTAAAAGATTTTATTCCATTTGAAGGAATATAAAATAAGATTACTAGTGAACTTACACAATTCTTTTCCCTTATGTATCCAAGCTTGAATTTGATCTTTCTGAAAAGCATAAAGTGCAAAAACTTTAATTTTTGAGCAATACAGCAGTAATCATAGAGTTCATTCAGAGTTCCTGTATGATGAGAAAGGACACCTCTTATCCTTCACGAGGCAGCAAAAACTTACTTCCTGTAAGTCATTTTGGATAAAGTATTTATGGGTAGTAGATGTGTGAAGTTTGGAACCAGTTGTAATTCTCATGTCTGCAAATCTGTGTCCCCTTTCAGGCATTTGTATTTGGCCACTACTTGCATGACAGTGGGATAAAAAAAGTAATCATTGATTGTATATATCTTAGCTGTTTTAAATTTCATTTAAATGTTCTCTGATTTCCTCTAGTTACTGATCTCTTCACTTTTGAACCTAACCCAGCAAAGAAATAGGACATATACACAACTCCAGCTGATAGCAATCAAAAACATGATATATATTTAATAATTAGTGTCTACTTTGACATAGAGCTGCTCGAAACTCAAGTTTTCAATAAGATTTATTTAATATTTAAATGCATTTAAATGTCCCTCAAATATTTTTAGCAATTTTAACTGTCTCTGCTTAAGCATTCTATGTAATGGAGAAAGGAAGGAAGTCATCTGTATGTGAGGGTGGTACCATGGCCCCATGATATTCTAGGATAAACCTTGACACTTACACTACTGGTGTTTGCATAAGTCTTCAGAGTGAGGAGTCTGTTTTGCCTGTTATAATGAAATCAGCACTTTCAAACAGCTCTTGTCTTTCCACAGGGACCAGCTAAATATGTACTGTAGGTCTGGCTCAGAATTCCTATAACCACAAAATGATTTTGTCCTGGTACAGCTCAGCATGATCGTTCAGTGTGGTTGAAATGACTGACTCTTGTTTTGTTTTTCAGTCTCTGGAGGGAGGAATAAAAAGACTGCATTTTGGCACCTTACTGTAGATGCAGCCATCCAGCAAGCTCCAGACAAAAACAAACTGATTTTTTTTCCAAAGAAATAATGATTGTAATGGATGTATATTTTCATTATTTTAATAGTATTAATACCACTGTTAATATTTAAAATGGCTTAATGGATTTTTTTCTCATATAATAGAAGAATGGTGAATGCAAATATATGGGATCTCGGAGAACATTAATAACTATTGTCATGCAACATATGACA
>NW_010170903.1:0-2132 GCF_000695765.1 Mesitornis unicolor | reverse complement strand
TAATATTGAAAGATTGTCAGCCACATCAAATGCGGAGCATGCTAATGGGTTCCCCTCTGAATACAGTAAACCAATGCACAGGAATCAGGGAGACTAGAAGATACACAAAAGACGATGCCAACAAAAGGCTGAGCCTATGCATGGAGTGGATAAATGTAAACAAACATAAATTAAATTTCTTTAAGTTGCTTGCTATATGAGCTCATCTAAAACAAAACGCCTGTCTCAGGAGAAACCTGAGGAGATTTTTACGTCACTTGAAATACATTTATCCATACTAATTTAGGGAAACAAACCATTAAATCTCTGTAAATTTCATACCAGTAACCTCCATTATATGTCTTACTTTCAACCTATTAAAAATAAATTAATTATTCATTAATTAATTTGGAATTAAGTGTAGAGTCACTGTAGGCACGCTAATTATTCAATGGACAGAAAGAGGGGAAATAGAAGAGCATGATTCTCCCTTGTGGAGAGGGGATTCAGAATGCAGTTAGTCTTCTATTTTCATTGTTTCATAGAAAATGCTAGAGTCAGGTACGTTTAGTCTGTTCCAATACAGCCAGAATTATTCTCAGTATTATTACCAGGGACAACTAGTTTCATGACTAGAAAATTATGAACTTTCTCTGCATTAAGCATTACATTTCTGTGAGAACTTCTGATTTGCTGTGCTTGGCAAAATGGATGCTGTTCTCTTTTAAGCTGAATATATTATGGGTAATTAAACTAATGAAAGTTAATTTGATATAAGATGAAGCCAACTTGATAATAAAATAATTCATTATATCAAGGTCTGTGATTCCAAAGAAGAGATAAAATATGTTTTTGATATAAAACAGTATTGCAATTAAAATGCTTGAATATTGTAGTTAGGCACCTTTTAAAAATTCAAAGCATTTTAGTACGGGTAGTGTCTGTGCTCAACATTTTTCCTCCTGTGTTGTCTCCTCTCCACTGTTCCAGTCTCACTGGTACCTTTTCCTGGTTTCTTGTGTCCACCATATCCATGACATGAATTCTGAATTAGGTTGGCTGTCAGATGTCCTATGGTCTCCCAGAATAGCCTCCTTCCTTTCTTGAGTTCACCTGGGAGACGGGCTTATGGCACCTGAGAGGGAAGGACAAAATTACCAAGTATTCAACTGTTCATCTTTTCATCTGTTGGAGGTTTTATTTTAAGGTAAGGATGGACCAAGAGGATTTTTGGATGCCAGAATACAGAATTTATTTTCTTTGAAGAAATAGGAACTTGAAGGCAAACATTCCCAGGCAGGAAAGGACCAAAGGAAGACTGTTATCCCAAAGAGTATGGGCATGGGACTGTGGTGTCAACATGGAGGGAGAAGAGAACTTGGCACAAGGATAGAGCCAGGGAAGCATGGGACAGCTGGCTCATGGCTGAGCCTACCCTCTGACAAACACAGGATTTTAAGAAGGGTTTTCAACTTCTCTAAAGGTTCATTCACTGCTTGTCTGACAGGTGAGAGACAGAATTGAGCATGTGAATGAGGAAAGACAGCCAGAACTTTCATATTGAACCACAGGTTGGCAAAGGGGTAAGAAGTGGGTCTGTTTGCATATGTTGTTCTGACCTAATTTCTGTTTCCTTCAAGTAGGAGGCCTGAGAGCTGGAGAAAGGCAGCTTTCACTAGAACAGAGGAGAACTGGACATCCTGGTATTGCCAGCACAGTGGGATCGCCATTACCTGACCAGCTAAATGAACTAGGTAATGGAAGAGCAGAAATGGAGATGGGGACAGTACAAAAGGTTTGTGTTGAGTTTCAACATTAGCACGTTATGACCAGATATGAACTTAAGTAGTAGGTGTTAAACTAACTTATAACCCCTTTGCACTTAAGAGAAAGTTGGGAAACTTTTTAATATATGTACAGGGTCACACTGCTGAAATATTTATTTACTTTTTAATCTGGCAAAACTCCCAGTTAAGTTAGTGGATTAACCGCACAAACAGCAAAACACCACGCAGCTGCTCACTCACTCACCCAGTGGCATAGGAGAGAGAATCAGAAAAGTAAAAGTAAGAAAACTTGTGGGTTGAGATAAAAAACAGCTCAGTGATTAAAATAAACCAAACTCAAATATAATAATAGAAGTAGAAGTAATA
>NW_010170902.1:25524-30306 GCF_000695765.1 Mesitornis unicolor | reverse complement strand
CACCCACCCCATTCACCAGTGGGCCTACATTTTGATATATAAAATATCAAAACTATCATAATTGTTTACAGAGTTTATTATTAGCAAAAATTGCTTTACTTAGGCACATTAATATTTTGAAACACATGATAGAGTAAGATTTGACTAGCAGAGCAGCAGTAATAACATGCCAGTTTGTTTCATGGTCAACAGATGAACAGGGAAGTAATAATTTTATTGTTGTACTTTGTCAATAAAATAAGTGTATCCGTACACTGCCTAAACTACATGTTATTCTGCTCAAGCTATTCCACAATACATTAAAGTATGCAGGCAGGAAAACCCTCTGACATTATACAGGCATAAAGCAAACAAATCAGAAAATAAAACAGCTCTCGCCCTCACCAGCCCATGCAGTTAAAATATGAGGATCAGGCTTCAAAGGCTGAAGCAGAGTCATTTATTTTTAATACACATCTACAAATACTGTCCATCTTCCAACTCGTCTGTCACAATAAAGCTTCCTTTCTGCTCGCACGTTCCCACCTTACCCAGCTGCACAGAGCTAGAGAGATTTGTATGCTACAGAGCTGAAGGATGCAGGAGGGTGGGTATGCTGTTGCGGGGAGGTCTACAGACATTTGTCTATGAAAAAATCAAGCAGCAGAAGTCCTGCCCTGCTGCTCCAGCCGCCTGCTACAGCAGCCAGCTCCAAATACAAACATCTGGCACCACTGGAGAAGACAAACATGGACATGCAAGCCTTACTCAACCACTTTTCACATAGTCTACACATAGCCAGAACAAGCATCCACCCCAGAGAAGCTCACAGCCCTTCTGAAGCAAACATGACTTCCAGGTCAGGCTCCAACAGCAGTAAAGGACCACTGCAGGATGCATGCAGGGATGAGTTCCACACCAGGAGAAGGCAAACTGACTGCAGAGGGTAATGCCGATAGGAGCACCAGCCATGGGGACGAGAGCACAACAACAGGCTGTAGACACACTGCATACAGAGGCACAATGGCATGAAACAGGAGTAATCTCATCACCCAAAGATTTATAAACTGGGGAAATACAGAGGAACTCCAAAAAGATTTAGCTGGAAAAGCATGGTAGAGATCCCTGCTACCAACAGGGACCTGTTTCTTCTTGGAGATCCTGCACCCCTTTACTGTCTGACTGTTCCTTAAGCAGGTAAAACAGGAGCAAGGGACATGAACATTTCCCCAAAGTGTCCACTAATGTGGTTTTGTTTTTTTCTTCTTCAAAGCCAGACAAACAGAGTAAGACTGGGAACAAACACCTCTCAGAGAAAGCCACACTCACCATTTGCAGAATTCTGATTTTTATGTCAAATGAAGCTGCTAGTACTGCGTTGAAGCTTCTGATTTATTATGGTCAGTTTTCCAGCCAAGCACACTGATAAGAAACTTCATTAAAAAGAAAGCTGTGATCCATGCTGTTATGGTTTAAGGGTTACCAGCCTGAAAGAGAAGGACTGGTAGTGTCCGTAGGACCCTGGGGGGTCCGCGATCAGTACTGTTCCCTTCCCTTTCCGGCTACAGTCTATAAAAAATTGAGGCTTTCACGGGCTTTTCCTGGCTTCCTGGGCTGCTTCCTGTCGCATCTCAGGAACGGCTGGGGCTACCTCCACATGCTGGGCAGCATCCACCCACCCGCTTCCCGGCACCCCTGTGGTCCCTGGTGACGAGTCACAGCAGTCGCAGCGGCCACGAGGCACTGCTCAGACACTTCCACTCGGGACAACTGGGATCGGGTTTTGTATAGAGTTAAATATCCTTTGTCCCTTATTAGTTCCCTTTTTTTCCTTTCCTCTGTTGGTTTTTTTCATTAAACTTGTTGCAGTCTGAACTTCCAGCCTTGTGCGAAACATTTTTTTTTTTATTTTTCTCTCTATTCCCTTTTCTTAATCCTCCCTCTGGGAGGGTAGGGGACAAAAGAGAGAAAATCCTGCTCTCTCTCTCTGACCCTTAAACAGAGACACATGCATTCATAAATCACTTTCTCTGTGTACTCTGAGCATGCTTGCTTACCTTTTTAATAGCACGTAGAGGCAGAGAGCCTCAAAGGAAGGTATATTCTCATCTGGGATTTGGGCCATAGCAATGGGTCAAACTGCTTTTAGTGCTAATGAAGCTGCTTAGTTTTAAAGTGGTATTTATAAGGGGTGGAGATATTTTTACCTACAACAACGCTTCCAAAGAGAAGGTAGGGGCAGTTAAAAGAAAGATCAGCACAGACCTATGCTGTACAACTGTGTTTCGGAGCTCCTTCAGGGCTGACGCAACATTTTATTTTTACACTGGCTTTACTAAGATTCACGTTGCAACACGTGGTTGATCAAAGGATAGCTTATAGGATCTACTGCTCTCTTTTTGGTCATTTGACTTCCATGCATTTGGTAAGAAATTTTGACAGCCAAAGCAAGGCCTGGGAAAAATCACATTCCGATTTGTGTGCACAGAAATCGGTATCCTCTCTGTTTGTTTTCGTTCAGTGCTTTCTTCTTTTTCCCTGAAGCACTATAATGAAAGCAGACAACTGCATCTTCTGTAAAGTACAAACTAATCTGAAGATATAGCAGGCATTTTGGCATTTAAAACATCTCTGACACTACTTAGCCACCAGTGAAAATAAATACAATTTGTGCATATATAGTCAACAATTCAAAAGCACAGGGACTATCCTCTCAAACTCCCATACAGACCAGTCAAAAATAAAACTGCATCTGCCGTAGCATAATTGCTACATGTAAAAAGGCCAATGAGGCTTATTTTCTCTGGTCTTTCTGATTGGAGAAGTGAATCCATACATCTCAACATGCTGTTTGTTACATGAGTTTTCATCCACATCACTACAGAGAAAGGGCAGAGCAGTGCAGGCAAAGACAAAACACAACTTCCAGTTGCAAGAGGATGAAGGGAAGTGACCATCCCTCAAAAATCAACCCAGAGGACTGACATAAATTACTTTTGCTATAATTTACTCTTCCTGCACTCTTTGTAAAAGTGATACTGGATAACAAAAATATTAGTGTTATCAGTTTTTCCAAACAACTGAAAAAGTACAAGTAAGTTTCTCTCATTTCGTCTGTTATAGACACGAGTGCAGTGCGTTCACACTGTTAATGAACCAGCCTACCATGGCTAGAATCAATTACACTTCTCTCTCATTCATCCCATTCATGCAGTCATAACCATAATTGGGCCATCTAGCAAGCTGCATAATGAAGCTATACCCTGTCAATCACAACAGGAACCAAATTAATTTTAAGAAGTGTGTGCCACTGAATTTAAAAAAAAAATAAATCTGACAAAAACTCAGAGCAGTTAGGGCTCCACTTGTGAACCTTATCAGTCTATTTACAAAATAAGCACCCATTATACTGGTGCTGAAAAAGGATAGCTGAGGCTCAACTGACCAGAAATGGAATTACTCCCAGATATTCATACACAGTGAATATCCCCATTCTTAAGGAATATATGTAGCCTGAAGCTTTGGTACAAAAATTTGCTTGGTTTTTTTTTTTCATTTTATATTTCTAGTTGCGTGCACTTGCACATAAAACATGCATTTTCAGTGCATAACAAACAACTGTAAATTTAAGTTCAACTAAATTAATCCCCCAGGATCACAGCCTAATTAAAGTTATTTACTAATAGGTGTCTCCAAAACTAGATTAGCTGAGTTGAATATTTTAAATGCAAGACAACATCTTTTACAGATCATGCAATGCTAAACTTGACAACTTATGGCACAGATCCTCAGTTCAGAAATATTTATTTGCTTTATAAAAATATATATTGCATTTATCAGCAGTTAAAGAGACAGTCTCCATTTCTTAAACTGGAAGCAATAACCAGTGCTCAATCTGAAGTTCGTACCTTTTACAGTTGCCTTCAGTGATTAAACAGCTGATTTGGGTGAACCAAAAAAAAGTTTTATTAGCCGTAAAAGCCATGATATCTATAAGTTATTTGTGCAGCATATTTAAGCCATTTTTCACCTAAATGACATTGCCCAAAAAAAGGTAAAAAATATGTTTATTGAAAATTATTAACCAGCATCTCTCTTTGTGGGTTAGGTGTATATTTAACGTACAAGACAGCAGAGACAGACAGAAAACAATATTCCCAAAGGGAGAGGCAAAGGATTTGCCAAGCCCAAGAGATCCTTTGGGGAGCCACAGAAGTCTGTGCTCAATAGCGGACATTAAGCTGCAAGTGATTGCTCAGCATCCGTGGGAAGCTAAAAAACACAGAGACCTTGTTTGCAGGGGTTACACCACTGCCTCAGCAGCCGGCCAGAAAATTAAGTCACACAAGTCAAAACCCAACTGTTTTTGGCACTTGGGTTTGTCATAAAATACAAGGCCCAAGTATGCCTGTGTAATCCCAGAGCAGTTCCCCTCCCATCAAAGAACTCGCAGCATCGCTCTGCCATCAGGGCCTCGTCATCAGCGTCGGAAACAAAAGGAGCTCTGTTCAGGAAAGAGAAGCAAGTGGTGCAATTAAGCACTATAGTATATCCCAAAGTAATATGTTTTACAAAGCAATTTAGTACTACGATGACGGATGTCAAAGCAGCAACAGAACAGATGGCTCCACAACTTCAATGGAAATAATTGCCTACGTGTAAAACTAAAAGGCAATGGCTCCATTTGGGATATTCATAATGTGATGTGATAAGAATGAACATGAAATAAACACAACATGACTTAACATTAAATTATGACATCCATGACTTACTATTTCTGTTTTCTTTTTTCAATCTAGACTT